>NC_060130.1:93089423-93392453 GCF_021461395.2 Schistocerca americana
CAACGATGCTTTCGAACTCATTGATGGGGACATGCTGCGCCGAGTGTGGGAAGAACATGATTATCGGCTTGATGTCTGCCGAAGCACTAAAGGGGCACATATCTAACATTTGTGAATGCCTAAAAAAACTTTTTGAGTTTTTGTATGTGTGTGCAAAGCAGTGTGAAAATAACTCAAATACACTCCTGGAAATTGAAATAAGAACACAGTGAATTCATTGTCCCAGGAAGGGGAAACTTTATTGACACATTCCTGGGGTCAGATACATCACATGATCACACTGACAGAACCACAGGCACATAGACACAGGCAACAGAGCATGCACAATGTCGGCACTAGTACAGTGTATATCCACCTTTCGCAGCAATGCAGGCTGCTATTCTCCCATGGAGACGATCGTAGAGATGCTGGATGTAGTCCTGTGGAACGGCTTGCCATGCCATTTCTACCTGGCGCCTCAGTTGGACCAGCGTTCGTGCTGGACGTGCAGACCGCGTGAGACGACGCTTCATCCAGTCCCAAACATGCTCAATGGGGGACAGATCCGGAGATCTTGCTGGCCAGGGTAGTTGACTTACACCTTCTAGAGCACGTTGGGTGGCACGGGATACATGCGGACGTGCATTGTCCTGTTGGAACAGCAAGTTCCCTTGCCGGTCTAGGAATGGTAGAACGATGGGTTCGATGACGGTTTGGATGTGCCGTGCACTATTCAGTGTCCCCTCGACGATCACCAGTGGTGTACGGCCAGTGTAGGAGATCGCTCCCCACACCATGATGCCGGGTGTTGGCCCTGTGTACCTCGGTCGTATGCAGTCCTGATTGTGGCGCTCGCCTGCACGGCGCCAAACACGCATACGACCATCATTGGCACCAAGGCAGAAGCGACTCTCATCGCTGAAGACGACACGTCTCCATTCGTCCCTCCATTCACGCCTGTCGCGACACCACTGGAGGCGGGCTGCACGATGTTGGGGCGTGAGCGGAAGACGGCCTAACGTCGTGCGGGACCGTAGCCCAGCTTCATGGAGACGGTTGCGAATGGTCCTCGCCGATACCCCAGGAGCAACAGTGTCCCTAATTTGATGGGAAGTGGCGGTGCGGTCCCCTACGGCACTGCGTAGGATCCTACGGTCTTGGCGTGCATCCGTGCGTCGCTGCGGTCCGGTCCCAGGTCGACGGGCACGTGCACCTTCCGCCGACCACTGGCGACAACATCGATGTACTGTGGAGACCTCACGCCCCACGTGTTGAGCAATTCGGCGGTACGTCCACCCGGCCTCCCGCATGCCCACTATACGCCCTCGCTCAAAGACCGTCAACTGCATATACGGTTCACGTCCACGCTGTCGCGGCATGCTACCAGTGTTAAAGACTGCGATGGAGCTCCGTATGCCACGGCAAACTGGCTGACACTGACGGTGGCGGTGCACAAATGCTGCGCAGCTAGCGCCATTCGACGGCCAACACCGCGGTTCCTGGTGTGTCCGCTGTGCCGTGCGTGTGATCATTGCTTGTACAGCCCTCTCGCAGTGTCCGGAGCAAGTATGGTGGGTCTGACACACCGGTGTCAATGTGTTCTTTTTTCCATTTCCAGGAGTGTAATAAAGTTATTGTAGAACTGTGAAATCGCTTCAATCATTTGTAATAACCCTGTATATATAGGGTGAGTCACCTAACATTACCGCTGGATATATTTCGTAAACCACATCAAATACTGACGAATCGATTCCACAGACCGAACGTGAGGAGAGGGGCTAGTGTAATTGGTCAATACAAACCATAATAAAATGCACGGAAGTATATATTTTAACACAAACCTACGTTTTTTAAAATGGAA
This sequence comes from Schistocerca americana, assembly GCF_021461395.2. Taxonomy (NCBI): domain Eukaryota; kingdom Metazoa; phylum Arthropoda; class Insecta; order Orthoptera; family Acrididae; genus Schistocerca; species Schistocerca americana. Next base: position 93,091,264 of record NC_060130.1, read on the forward strand.
CCACATTAGTTTTGTTAGCACATCTGAACATATTAACAAATACGTAATCAGTGCCGTTTGTTGCATTGTAAAATGTTAATTACATCCGGAGATATTGTAACCTAAAGTTGACGCTTGAGTACCACTCCTCCGCTGTTCGATAGTGTGTATCGGAGAGCACCGAATTACGTAGGGATCCAAAGGGAACGGTGATGGACCTTAGGTACAGAAGAGACTGGAACAGCACATTACTTCCATATGCTAACACCTTTTTATTGGTCTTTTTCACTGACGCACATGTACATTACCATGATGGGTTAGGTACACGTACACACGTGGTTTCCGTTTTCAATTACGGAGTGGAATAGAGTGTGTCCCGACATGTCTGGCCAATAGATGTTCAATGTGCTGACCTTCATTTGCTGCACACAATTGCAATCTCTGGCGTAATGAATGTCGTACACGCCGCAGTACATCTGGTGTAATGTCGCCGCAGGCTGCCGCAATACGTTGTTTCATTTCCTCTGGGGTTGTAGGCACATCACGGTACACATTCTCCTTTAACGTACCCCACAGAAAGAAGTCCAGAGGTGTAAGATCAGGAGAACGGGCTGGGCAATTTATGCGTCCTCCACGTCCTATGAAACGCCCGTCGAACATCCTGTCAAGGGTCACCCTAGCGTTAATTGCGGAATGTGCAGGTGCACCATCATGCTGATACCACATACGTCGACGCGTTTCCAGTGGGACATTTTCGAGCAACGTTGGCAGATCATTCTGTAGAAACGCGATGTATGTTGCAGCTGTTTGGGCCCCTGCAATGAAGTGATGACCAATGAGGTGGTCGCCAATGATTCCGCACCATACATTTACAGTCCACAGTCGCTGTCGCTCTACCTGTCTGAGCCAGCGAGGATTGTCCACGGACCAGTAATGCATGTTCCGTAGATTCACTGCCCCGTGGTTTGTGAAACCCGCTTCATCGGTAAACAGGTAGAACTGCAACGCATTCTCTGTTAATGCCCATTGACAGAATTGCACTCGATGATTAAAGCCATCACCATGTAATTGCTCATGTAGCGACACATGAAACGAGTGAAAGCGGTGACGATGCAGTATGCGCATGACACTACTTTGACTCAGTCCACCGGCTCTCGCAATGTCCCGTGTACTCACGTGTGGGTTCATGGCAACAGCAGCTAACACACCAACTGCACCTGCTTCTGCTGTGACGGGCCTGTTACGGACCCGTTTGCGTGCTACGACCATACCTGTTCCATACAGTTGGCGGTAGATGTTTTGCAATGTGCGGCACGTTGGATGCTCTCTGTCCGGGTACCGTTCTGCATACACCCTGCAGGCTTCAGCTGCATTTCGTCGACACTCGCCATAGATGAGTATCACCTCCGCCTTTTCAGAGTTCGAATACACTATGGTCATAGTTCCTACAACACTACACTATCACAGACGTCTGGTAACACGGTGTACTACAGTTGGTCTGCGTGCGGAGCCGAATGCAGAATAACAACAGCAGCAAGCGCTACATGCGGACACTGCGACAGCTAGACCAAACCACAACAGTGCACTACAGCCACACTCGCAAACACGGTCGTCATCGTAAACATGTCCCAGCAGATGCTGCTCGCCGACCGTGGCCCGTGTTTGTTACAACACGCAGCTGAACGTCGGAGGTTTCAAGCGTCAATTTTAGGTTACAATATCTCCGGATGTAATTAACATTTTACAATGCAACAAACGGCACTGATTACGTATTTGTTTATATATTCAGATGTGCTAACAAAACTAACGTGTTTCCATTTAAAAAACGTAGGTTTGTGTTAAAAAACATACTTCCGTGCATTTTTGTATGGTTTGTATTAAACAATTACACTAGCCCCTCTCCTCACGTTCGGTCTGTGGAATCGGTTCGTCAGTATTTGATGTGGTTTCCGAAATATATCCAGCGGTAACGTTAGGTGACTCACCATATATATATATATATATATATATATATATATATATATATATATATATATATATATGTGTGTGTGTGTGTGTGTGTGTGTGTGTGTGTGTGTAGGGTGAATCACCTAAAACTTCCACAGCAAACATTGCAGAAATGAAAAGCGCTATTGTTGTGCGATTTTCACAGAATGGATTGGTAGTGGGTGGCTCCCACTGCTAGCCAATTAACAGATTGCAATAGCACTTAGCAAGGTTGTTTTTTGTGCAAACATGCACTTTTTAAAAGGAACAATGCTTATTGACATTAACACACTAAAAGTAAATTAGAATGTCATTGGTGTTTATTGCAGGATTCTAGCGCTAGTCATTCACGTGATATCGTATTTTGAAAAGTTTCCACACCGACACTTGTTTGTGCCATTAAACCTACATGGTTACTAGGTACTATGTTTTTATGTTTTCTTACAGTGTGCTTGTGTATTTACCCGAGTGCACTACGGCTTGCTAGTCGGTCAGTGGGACAGTCCGAGCAACAGGTCGTGGGTGGATGATGGGATTTACAAACGCAGGAAAGCCGACAAGGAGAAAGTAGGAAGCAAGCAGTTTGTTCTTGTACGTCGAATGCGGCAAGATATCCCAAAAGATGTCAACCGTCTCGGCAATTATTTAACAACCTCTTCAACCAGTTACTTGAAAGTGTTAGTGTAACACCAAGAAAACGTAATGGAAGTAAACAAGTGAGGCTGGAAGAGGGAAAAATTGATGTTCTTGCTGCTGTTGCAACTGATCCGCACATTAGCTCCCGCACAATCGCTCGAGGAAGTGACTTGAGTCAGGCAAGTGTCCTGTGCATTCTCCAACGACCTAGGTTCTATTCTTGTCACATCTCTCTCCAGCAACAGCTGCACGGAAATGATTACGAGAATCGTGTTAACTTCTGAACATAGGCATTAAGAAAGGATACTCCAAATGTATTATGTATTATGTTTAGTGATGAAGCCACATTTACCAAACATGACCAGGTAAACCGCCGAAATATGCGCTGTTGGTCTGCTAACATCCTCGTTAGCTTCGTCAAGTGGAACTCAACGACGGTGTGGTGTCTGGGGAGCCTGCATTCTCGCTTCGCTAGACAAACATTCGAACAAATCGTATTAATGATTTCATTACAAAATGATAATTACAATACTTAACTTTTGCAATTACAGAGACGTGTCGCAAGCAAAGGGCGACATACAAAATAAGCAATCTTCTTCAGTATAGGTAACTCCAAGTCGGCGTTACATAAAGAGTACAAGCGAAGTAACTAGAGCTGACGCTGCTACGGGACTGGGGTGTCGCCAGTCGGTCGCCGCACTTTTGTGCTCTGCAGGTAGGGGCCGCTGCTGTCGCCTTCTCGTTATGGACAGCGTGCGATTGGCTCACGTCTTCTCACAGCCATCTCTCCTCTGTCGTTCCCAACTCGAGCGCCGGCGCTTGACTTTAGGCCGTAACGGACGGAACATCGAACAAGTATCACAGCCTCCTAACAGATCATCTTCAACGAATGCTAGAATACGTTTCTTTGCAGACTAGAAGGAACGTGCGCTACCAACGTGATGGCGGACTTTTACGTTGGCCGGCCCGTTCCCCGGATTTGACACCCGACGGCTTTTTTCTATGGGGAAATCTGAAAGATGCTGTCTCCGAGGATATACCAACTACATCCAATGATACACAACGATATTTTACAGCACCGTGCTCGGTCATAACCGCTGAAATTTGAGCACTTATGGAGCAGTTGTTTCGTGCCAGACTGGAAGCGTGTATTGCTGCTGTCAGTGGTCATTTTGAACACAACCTGTTACGGTCAGTTGTCTCGTTACTGGTCAGAATCCACATAACTAGTGTATGCACTTGTGTTGTTCTTTAGTATATGCTTCCACAGCTCTTTAATGTGTGCTACCACAGGTATTGTACAAGCGTCGGTGTGAGAATTTTTCAAAATACCATATCTCGTAAACGACTCGCACTAGAAACCTGCAACAATCACTGCTGACATTCTGATTTACTCTACGTTTAATTTGTCAATGTCAGTAGGCATTGTTCCATTTAAAAATGTGTATGTTTGCACAAAAACACACTTTTTAACTATTATTAACATCTGTCGATTGGCTAACAAGACGAGCCTCTGACTACCAATCCATTCTGTGAAAACAGCACGTCAATAGTACTTTCCATTTCCGCAATATTTGCGGTGCGAATTTTAGACGATTCACCATATATATCCAGCAAAGTATAGCTCCCCAGCCGAAATCTGTTATGATATATATACACGAGACACAGAGGTGTGTGGCAGAGAGCAAGCTACCGTACAGGTACTCAGTACCGGAGTGCCCGAGCGGTTCTAGGCGCTACAGTCTGGAACCGCGCGACCGCTACGGCCGCAGGTTCGAATCCTGCCTCGGGCATGGATGTGTGTGATGTCCTTAGGTTCGTTATGTTTAAGTAGTTCTAAGTTGTAGGGGACTGATTATCACAGCAGTTAAGTCCCATAGTGCTCAGAGCCATTTGAACCATTTGAGGTACTCAGTGGTGGTCGGCGTCTGATGGCACTATGCTCTGAACCAGCGATTTGCAGAGTCATGCTTGACCATAGATACGATGATACGTGCCTCTCCATCTTGCATTTTTAATTTGCTTCAAATAAAGTGCCTACCATTCCAGTGTAATGCCACTGGTGGTGGCGGTAATTCCTTACAGTTTAAAATTGGCCGATGCATTGTGCGTGTACATACTCAGATTTTTTTGTCATTATTTACAAGTCCACTACAATCCTATAGGGTCATACTCCTTGAAGGCAACATGACAGTGAGCCGCGCGGTCTCGGGTGTCTTGCACGGTCCGCGCGGCTCCCCCGCCGGAGGTTCGAGTCCTCCCTCGGGCATGGGTGTGTGTGTGTCGTCCCTAGGGTACGTTAGTTTACGTTAGATTAAGTACTTTGTAAGCTTAGGGACCGATGACCTCAGCAGTTTGGCCCCATAAGATCTTACCACAAATATCCAATTTCCAACATGGCAGTGATATCATTATTTTTTAACTCACCAGTAATGCAGGGGAGTTTCTCAAAGACTTGCTAAATATTTGTTGCAGTGTGCTATTTTTTTTAATGTAGGACTTCAGTATTGTTGTTTTCAGTCTCAAGGCTGGTTGGAATCAGCTCTTCATGTTACTCTAACCTGTGCAAGCTTCTTCATCTCCGGATAACTACAACAACTTACATCTTTTTCAGTGACCTTAATGTATTCATTCTTGGTCCCCCCCCAACGATTTTTAACTCCCATACTTCCCTTCACTACTAAATTGATGATCCCTTGATGTCTCACAATGTGTCATATCAAGTGATTCCTTCATTTAGTCAAGTTGTGCCACAAATTTGTCTTCTTACCAGTTCTGTCCAGTAATTCCTCATTGGTTACACGATCTACCGATCTATTCTTCAGAATTATTCTGTAGCAGCACATTTCAAATCTTCCATTGTCTTCTTGTCTAAAGTGTACATCGTCCATGTTTCATTTGCATACATAGCTACACTCCTCACAAATACCTTCAGAAAAGATTTCGTAACACTTCAATCTATATTCGATGTTAACAAATTTCTCTTTCTCAGAATGTCTTTTCTTGCTTTTGCCAATCTACATTTTACATTCTCTTTACTTCGGCCATCATCAGTTATTTTACTAACCAAATAGCAAATTTCATTTACTACTTTTAGTGTCTCGTTTCCTAATCTAATTGCTTCAGCGTCCCTTGATTTAAGTAATCCAGTCAACACTGCCAAAACCATTTTCTTCCAAATGCTATAACCATAGGAATTGAAACTTCTCCTTTGAATGTAAAGAATGACAGTGCTGGAAAAACTCTTACCTCATTTGATTTTCAAACAGCTGACCAAAACTGTACGTACTCAGATAGTTCTCTCTTTACTTATTCTGATCATCACTAAGCTGACACACAATATTTTTAGCACAACGCAATTTGACTTTCAATAATCCCTACAAAAGAATGGCCCTGATTAACAATAACCTTTACCTTTCATGAATCACTTACCTCACAAAAATCTTCGTTACTCGAACTACTGCAATACAGCGATCGCCAATACTGCCAGCTAAATAAAAGGTTCTAACTACTGAAGGCACTAACTACTGATAGGCATAGTTAGCAAATGAAAGACTTTGATAGATAACAATGTATTTACGTTAATAGTGGTCAAAAGTCAACATATATATATATCAGTTGATGACATCCAGTCTTACAAATTTCCTTTTTCTGACGGACACACGTCCAGATCGTCCGCTCATAGTAACCTCTCAAAACTCTGGCATCTCTCTCCCCACATCCACCACTGCTGGCGGCTCACCTCCAACAGCCCAACGCTACGCGCTGTTCACATCCAACTGCCCAACGCTACACTAGCGAATATTCCAACAATGAATCCAACCAGCCACAGACTGCAAACAGCGCAGTCAACGATTTTCATACAGAGCACTACGTGGCGTTACCAACATAATAACCTAAACAGCCTACTTACAGAATGTCTTTCTTCAACCTATTTTCTAAGGTAAGATGTAGGGTCCGTATTCCCTTGCTTGTTCCTACATTTCTCTAAAATCCAAACTGATTTGCCCAGGTCGGCTTCTACCAGTTTTCCATTCTTCTGTGAAGAATTCGTGTTAGTATTCTGCAACCATGACTGATAGTTTTGGATTATTCACACCTGTCAGCACCTGATTTGAGTGGAATGGAATTATTAAATTCTTCTTGAAGTCTGAGGGTATTTCGCTTTTCTCATATATCTTGCATAGCAGGGGCAATAGTTTTATTATGGCTGGATCTTCCTAGGATATCAATCGTTCTTCTTCAGGCACCTTGTTTCGATTTAGGTCTTTCAGTGCTCTGCCAAATTCTTCTCACAGTGTCGTATCTCCCATCTCATCTTCATCTACGACCTCTTCCTTTTCTATCACATTACCTTCAAGTTCATCTCCCTTGTATAGCGCCCTATATGTAATAATTCCACTTTTCAGCTTCCCCTTCTTTGCGCAGTACTGGTTTTCCATCTGAGTTCTTCATATTCATACAGCTGCTTCTCTTTTGTCCAAAGGTCTCTATAATTTTCCTGTAGGCAATATCTATATTTCCTTATTGATAAATGTTTCTACACCCTTACATTTGTTTTCTAGCCTTTCCTACTTAGCCTTTTTGCATTTCTTGTCACTGTCATTTTTAAGACGTTTGTATTCCCTTTCGATTGCTTCATTTTCTGCTTTTTTATGTTTTCTCCTTTCGTAAATTAAATTCAGTACCTCCCGTTATATCCAATGATTTCAACTATACCTTGTCTTTTATCTATTTCATCTCTCAAATTTATCCATTCGTCCTCAACTGTATTTTTCTCTGCTGTTTCAATCAATCGTTGCCTAATACACCCTCTGAAGCTATCAACAACCTCCCGTTCTTTAAACTTACCCATGTCCCATCTCTTTAATTTCTTACCATTTTGTAAGTTATTTGGTTTTCATCTGCAGCTCAGAGTCGACATCTACTCCTAGAAATGTCTCACAGTGTCTCCGAAATCTCTGTCATACCATTACATAATTAGTCTGAAACCTTCTGGCGTTTCCAGTTCTCTTCTACGTATACAGCCTTCTTTCATGATACTTAAACCAAGTGTTGGAGATGATTAAATAATGCTCTGTGCAAAATTCTATCGTGCAGCTTCCTCTTTCACTCCTTTCCTCTAGTCCACATTCAGCTATTAATTTTCCTTCTCTTCCTTTTCTTACTATCGAACTCAAGCCCCATCACAATTAAGTTTTCGTCTGCCTTAACAATCTGAATAATTTCTTGTATCTCATTATACATGTCTCCGATCTCTCCATCAGCTGAAGAGCTAGTTGGCATATAAACTTGTACTACTGCGATGGGTGTTGGCTTTATGTCTATTTTGGCAACGAAAATACATCCACTATGCTGTTCATAGTAGTTTACCCGCACTCCTATTTTCTTATTCTTTAATAAAGCCACTCCTTCATTACCCTATTTGATTATGTATTTATAACCCTGTACTCATCTGGGCAGAAGTCCTGTTCCTCCCGCCATCGAACATCATTAATCCCCAGTATATCTAACCTGATACTGTCTATTTCCCCTTTTAAATTTTCTAACCTGTCTGCCCGATTAAGGAATCTAACATTCCATGCTCTGACCTCCTGATGACGACATCCTCCTGAGTACTGCCCGCCCGGATATCCGAATGAGAGACTATTTTACATACACAGTATTTTACCCAAGCAGATGCCATCATCATTTAAAAAAAATTACGGCTGTAGTTTCCCCTTGCTTTCAACCATTTACAGACAACAAGCCCATGTTTGTTGACGCTAGAAGACCAGCTTACTCAGTCATCCAGACTGTGCCCCTGGAAAAGCTGCTGCCCCTCTTCTGGCATCTCAACAGATAGCTCTCTGTTGGGGTTGCGCCTATGCTATGGCTATCTGTGTTGCTGAGGCACGCAAGCCATCCCACGACTGCAAGGTCGATGATCATGGGAGGATATCGGTGGGTTTGTGAAAAATATCACACTGTGATAATTGTGCTCATGCATTGGAGTGCTTACATAAACTGTCATGACGTCAGTAATTCAGCCCCAGTCATGACCTGGGACTGGATGATAGGACACATGTCAAGACATCAGGGAATTGCTTCTATGATACTAGAGGGAGCTGTGCAGGCTAGAAACAATAGATAAAGACAGATATTGGAAATAATACTACAAATAATTGAAGCCATCGGATGCAGGGGTTAAGGTTTCACACAGGAGCGGAATTCGTAGCAGGCCCTATCATCAGCGGAAGAATGATGTCTAAAAAACAAAACTGCTACGGAATAATTTTTCTGGATAACACGACTTACAGGGATAATACATTCAGAACACAGAAGCGTGTAATAAGAATCATACCGTGTATTAGTTCTAGAATTACCTGTAGGCACTTCTTCAAGAAACTTGGCTCTTGGACAAGTCTATCACAATTCACTTACTCAGTAACGTCCTTTGTCATTACGTATACTTCTCTCCCTCCCCCCCTCCCCCTCCCCCTCCCCCTCCCCGCTTCACCCTCTGCGACGTTAGTCAATCGTTGCTGTTAAGTGTAGTTGCTCTGCCAAACAACATCCCATGGTTCAAATGGCTCTGAGCACTATGGGACTCAACTGCTGAGGTCATTAGTCCCCTAGAACTTAGAACTAGTTAAACCTAACTAACCTAAGGACATCACAAACATCCATGCCCGAGGCAGGATTCGAACCTGCGACCGTAGCGGTCTTGCGGTTCCAGACTACAGCGCCTTTAACCGCACGGCCACTTCGGCCGGCCAACATCCCATACGAGCAAACTAGGTGCGGCTTTGACTGATATTGCTCATACGTTAGGTACTAGGGCTATACACGGCTCTATTTAAAAAAAAAAAATAGCTCGATATAGTCCCGCGCACGTTTGCTTTCATGCCTCGGAGATAATTCACTGCAAATAATAACCTGTAGCTGTGATCCTACAGTCAAATAGTCCGTGTATTGGTCAGAGTTGCGAATTAATATAATGCACAGAAATATAAAATAAAACATAAATGAATACTTTAATAAAAAGTCTCTATTCAGACATCTGCAATTGATGTAGACAACAGAGAATTATGAAGAAAACGTTTATTCAAGAAAGGACATCTCAAATAAACATTAAGTGGTCCTACGATATTCAGTTAAAAAACAGACAGAAAATATTCTTATCAAATGCAGTAAAGTTACGTTGAGAGCGTTACGAGAATGGTAGCAAAATCTCCAAACTAAATAGTCATCAAAGATACACGAACGCTAAATCCATTTAGCAATCACAATACATGAAATATTCTCGAGCTCAAAACAGTTCAGAGTTCAACATGATGAATAATGATTTACAAATTATCACAAGCGATACAAAGAATAGTAGCTCAAACTCTTCTGTCCTCAGTCTCGTAATTCAAACGTAAAAAGTTAAAGTTCTACGCTGGAGAACATTCAGACCTCTCGAAATATGAAGTCCCTTCACAAAGTAAAGTATCGTAGCGGCGTTTCACCGCCCAGAATCAGTCACCTAGACGACCGAATCATGCACGGTACTGCAAACAGGTGTGCCTTCTTCCAGAACTCACGTTAAAGTCCAGAATCGATCCCTTGAGCTCTTCACTCGAAAAGTCCCAGTCTCCACTTGACTTTAGCAGAGTTCCACCACTATCCAACACCCATTGGCCAAAGGCCATCCCCACCAAAAATATATCGTTCTCAAGCTCAACAGACGTGAGTTGACTCACTTGACCACTTTCACGCACTAAACTAGTATAACAATGCTTAAATAAAAGAAATGTTATAATCATTCGGTTACATCCAGACTATTTACAATAAACGTAGGTAATAAATGGCTCTTAAATAAATAATCCAGCATTCTTGCGCAAGTGCGCTCACGTTAAATGATAACGAATTGTCGTTAAATATAGTTTAAACAATTATTTAGGCCAGCGTGCCAGAAGTGTCATTTGGCATTCTTTTACAAAGGTGGCGTCCGCTAACACACGCGATTGACCACTTTTAAATTAGCACAGTTTTTTAACAGAACTTGCAATCAACATTTAAATAACGTTACTGGCAAAATAGTAAACTATTCATTAAATAAAAACGATAGTGTGTCTAAATATTAGGTACTCATGCGGCACTCATGTACTGTGTAATTGTGTAGAATACGATGTTCTGACAAATATTCGCATAATGAAAAAGATGTATAAGACGTCGTAAATCAATAAATAAAGTAGATGCAGATACATAGCTTTCAGAGATGATAGCTATAGTGCAATGCCATCATCTGAGATAACGTTTGTTGAAATCGCTTGAAGCGATTAAAAGTTGTTGTTTCAGAGGGTCATTGTGAAAATGTTTATTCGCTGTGAGATATTAACTTCTGTAGTTTTAATGATATTAAGATATTATTGTGCCATTGGATGCGCCTCAATTTTCATATTTGCAGTAATATTTGAGTTATTGTCGAATCTCAAAGAGCTTAGCCATCTTTAAGAATGTCTGACGCTCCGCCATTTCCTTGAGCATATTGTGCACAAAAGCAATGCGAGCATGAGCCGTCCAAATTTCCAGTTCTGGGATTTACCCTCTCCGGAGACGTACTCACCATCTCTTTACCTGGCAGGCCGGAAACGTTCGACTACACGGACTGGCTGCGGCGCTCCCTCAGCCCTGGGCCCGCTTTCTTTCGGCCATGCCTCAAATCCACCATACCTCGTAGCAATTCTAGGCGGCCGATTAGCACACTTAGATAAGCGTAACGTTAAACCCCCTCCCACGCTTCTCCCTCCTTCACCCCACAGAAAAGAACAATAAAACTAAAAACAGCTAGTTGTCGCAATGGTCTGACATTTGGGAGGATGACAGGTCAAATACACATCGAGGCAATCAGAGTTAGATTTCTGTGGTTTCCCAAAACCACTTGTGGCAAATGCTAGGATATTTACTTTGAAAAGGACACAGCTGATTTCTTCAGGCGTTTTTCCTCCGTCTGAGCTGGTACTAAATCTCTAATGGCTACGTCGTCGATGGGACGTTAAATCCTAGTATTTCTTCCTTTACTTCTTTTCTCAAGCAGACAGTATAAAGCGTCATTATTATACTAGGATAAAGAACAACCACTCTAATGACTTCAATGGCTTAACGTTAGTGCATAGTATAGATGTTATTAGAGACATCACAACTCTTACAATGGCTTATTGACAGTTGTTCTTTCCTCGTACCACTCACGAATGAACCAGAAAAGGGGTGGCTTGCAGAGGATACACGTAGATTTAGAAACAACTCAAATGCATTGGTACTAATGCAAGTCACATAATGCGAGACCGTATTAAATGTCTTGTCAATAATATAGGGGAGCTTAAAAATGAATTACGAGGGTTGCCCAGAAAGTAATGCACCGCATGTTTTTTAAACAATTCTTTATTGATCATAATGAGAATCACACACACGACAGAATAGTGTCTTAGCTACACACGCCATTTTTCCACGTCATCTCCATCCCGTTCTATGGCCTACATCCAGCGCGAAACAAGAGGCCCGTCGGTACCAATCCTTATCCTGGTGGCAGAGCTAGTGCTTCACTGTGTGAAACACCTCCACATCGTCCTCAAAATGTCTTCCGTGAATGCGTCTGTCCTCGTGAATGACAACATCAGCTGGCTGCAACATGTCAGGTGTGACAGCAGCGGATGGTCTCCCCGAGCGCTGCAAATCGTGGAGCTCCACCGCACCGCCTTCTGATCATCTGAGCAGTGACGGCCCACTAGGCACGGGCCTAGGGGCGGCATTTTTTGCTCTGTACTCATTTTAACATTTTACGTTTTAAAATAACTGCGCTTACTAACGAAAAACTTTTTAATATTGTTAAACAACTTGCTAGTTTAAATAAGCCTTAAGAACGAAATTCGACAATACAAGCTTGGAAATATACATAGTTTACTCGGTGACTGTGTAACACCCCCCCCCCCCCCCCGTCACTTATCTGGTTTTGGCGTGTGTTCACCCCAGCTAATTGACTAACAGATCAACAGAGTGTGCAAAACTGCCGCAATATCGGATAACGCAAGGAAAGTATTAAGGCCCTGTGACTCCTGATTGAACTGCGGTGGCAGTGTTGACATTAATTGAGTCAGAATTGATCACTTTTAATTAAAAAGGGGTGCACATGATGTTATATTCAGCTATTGAACGCCAGATTCAAATGTTGAACATAAAATTAACTAAGAAAATGACTTGGGATTTCAACTACTTGATTGAAAACAGATGCAGTCGATTAGCACAAATTTATTTTAACTCACGACCTTCAATCATCACATTCCATGACTCTCCTACCAGGCAGTGGTAATAAATTGCGTTTGCATGGAGTAAAGCGAGATAACTCAAAAGTAATTCCTATCGACTGACCCAGGCGTAATGCGAAGTGCGAGAAGAATTCTACAATACACGGTCCATGAAACTCTTGTGGAAACTTTGCCGACGTGATCCAACAAATTAATCAGTGGCCGGAGCGGGCGCAATATCACCGAACACAGCGTGGCGGAGCGTCGTCGTTGTGTGGACGTCGGCCGACCTCGTGGTGCTGCAAGGCTGCACTCGTCTATTCACTCCTAGCTATCTTGCTCAGTACATAGCTGAACCAAAACTTCCTATGTCCAAGCTCAATCGTTCCATTTGCTAAGTCCTAAACTGCAGAGATGCTCACTCTTTCTCAGGCAAGCTGAGTAAAGAACGCCACGTCCGCACTCTAGGCAAGCTGGGAACGGAAGACTACTACGGAGACTTCTCCCAGTCCGCTCTTTGCCTCGGTTTCCCCTCCAGCAAAATCACTTACGCCAATTGCAGCGCAAGTCGCGTTAATTATGCGTCGCTTCCCAGCGCCTACCAATGCCTGCTCTGGGAAGTGAACAAATTCCCACAAAATTTCCCTTCCTCTCAACTTCTGCTATTTAGCTCCTCCCAGGCCACCCATCAAGGTTAGCGTCTGCACAAACACCACTTTTTCCGGAATTCTGACTCCCAGGAGAGTACTTCAAATTCCTTGGTCCTACGTTCCCATCGGAGGCCGGCGTATTTCATTCTATCGCTCTTCACCTGATTTACTTCAGGCTCTGCAGACCATGAATTCAGCGTGAAGTTGCTATAGTCACGAACATGCATATTTTGACCTCTGTTGACCGCTCCACCAAAGCTTTGCACAGCTTTCTCGCATGTTTCACTGAAAACGGGACGACGGACATTTATCAACAGGCGTACAAGTTCTCTGTCTGCTTCCCAGTACACCAGCATAGGGTCAACCACCCACTCACTGTCACTCGTCTTAAGGCAGCTGGAGGCCGCGCCCGATTACCACTTTCTCAGTGCTTGAGCCGCCCTAAACTGCCTATTGTCGCTTCCCTATGCCGCTCCCCCACTGACCATGGTGGTCAACTCGAATACTTCCCTGGGATAAACCAGCCTCCAGTAAATCGACGTGTTTCCACAAAGTTTTCATGTTGTGTGCATTACTTTCAAACCATCATCCGACATTAATTATTCCAATACGTCCATACTATACCCTCTACAAGATGCATTGTGCCTTGTCAGTCATTTCTGTTCAGCCCTACTGTTCGCTCAACGTGAGTTAGGTGATCTTTAATGACTTCATGTAAGGGGCATAGTTTTTGCCATCTTACAACTGAATGGAAATTTAACATTATCTTCCTGTCTGGTATCATCTTCATGATTGTTCAAATATTTTGAATAAGCTGTCAGGGCGGCAATCTACAATACAATGTTTGAAACGTTATTATTCCGAGAATGTTGTCAGCTGCAACTCAACCCTACCATATTTTCCTCATTAAAATACCAGGACCACTGAAAAGCTGTGATAAACTAATCAGCAGTTTCTTAATTACAGTAAGATGTGTGGCCTCAGTATGTAAAACCCGACTCTACTTAAATTTATTGTAGAAATTATGGGAAGTATCAAGTCGACCCTCCATTACTGTAATTAATGTGAAATCCCTGTGGTTTTCAATATCTGAGCTTTGATTTAGTGACACCTGTTCAACAAAACATGTTGATACTGGAAATGTTTTACATTTTTAAACATGTTTATACGAAAAGAACATACCCAGGATATCTAATAATGTGTGAAATGGACTTCACAACAGTTCAATAATTTTATTTATTTACTTAGTTACTTTTTTTGGCGAAAAAGAAGAAGAAGAAACCAACTTTCGTTTGTCTCACTTATTGTGCTGCAGCCTCCACGATATCAAAGTTCCCACTCTGTACAATCAAATAGTACGTGGCATTGCAAATTTTATATTAAACTTTTTCACTAAGTTTTTTTCTTTGAGGAAAGGTTATTTTTATTTTATGTTGGAACAAAAGGTGCATTTGCGTGTAGACATAACAGCAGTGTTCACACAAATGACAAAACATCACATCAACTGCCAACAAGAATACTTAAATTTTGTAGTCAGTGTTTTCTGCCCACAGAAACCGCTAAAATGTTATAAGAATAAGTGGGATAAGAGTCGATCCAGCACACCTCACTGTAAGAAATTGCAAAAATTATTTGCTTTTTAAATTAGAAAGACAGAGTCAAGAATATTCAGAACATATTTGCGTCCCAGCTAAAATTCCGGCGACGCAGAAAAGGAAGCCAAAAAAAGGCACTGTTCCGTTTTCTTTACGAGAAGAATTCCAACCGGCAGATGTGCTTCTACTGCTCACTGACAACAGAGAAACAGGTGACAATGAAATTAAATTATTCTGCATTGTCGTTCTTCCATAGCACAGTTACGTCGAGTAATCCGAGTTGATCAGTTCATCACTCCATGTTTAAAGGAAAAATCTTTGTGCTTGTGTGCCGTGTTCAAAATAATAAGTTGTGTGCTCATGTGCGGTGTAGTACGATTATTGGAATTGGATACAGTCTTTCTTTCTTTCCTTTTTCAATTTTTTTTCTTTTGTTACAGCGTGGCATTAATCAAAAGTGTAACGGTGATTTTTCTAATTCAAGAAGATCAATAGGCGATAAAACCAGATACTTGAACAAAAATTTATTTTACCGTAAACTTTTAAATGGTGAGTCAACTTTGCGTGATTTTATAGTACACTCCTGTAGCACCGGTACAGTTTTTTGTGCACCATGTAAATTGTTCGCAGGTAAGCTCGCGATTGCTACTAATGGTATTGCAGTTTGGAAAAATATTTCTAATATTTTATCTCATCATGAGAATTCACTTGAACACAAAAATTCTGAGTTATCGCTCTTAACAAGAAAAAAGTCACTCGGAACAATAGATAACCATTTTGAGTCATATGTTGAGACAGAAGAAATATGTGTTGAAAAGGATGTTTGCAATAGTGAAGAAGTTAACAAGTCGTGGACACGTTGAACGATTCCATTCATTACATAATGGTCAATTTATGATGTCTCTTGAACTTAAAGCCGAGTTTGATCCTCTTCTCGCAGGGCACATTGGACAATATGGAAATCCAGGGCAGGGACATACAAGTTACCTTTAACAATCTATGATGAAATAATACAGCTTCTTTCTGAACAAATAAAAAGAATTATCATAAGTGAAATAAAACAGGCCAAATATTTTCTGTAATAGTAGATTCTACTGCGGACATTTCACATATTGATCAATTATTTCTCATATTAAGATCTGTGGACGTGAATGGTGAACCTACTGAACGTTTCCATCTTTTTTTTTTCAAACCCGGGGCAAAAGTCCGAAAACTTAGCTGAGGCCGTACTAAAAGTCCAGTCTACAAATTCCATTGGCATTACTGACTGTACTGTTGTCATACGACAACGCAAGCAATATGTCAGGAACCTACACTGGTTTGCAGGCACGCATTAAAGAACGAAATCCGAAAGCACATTTTGTGCAGCACATTCTTTGAATTTAGTCGGCACTAGTGTTGCAAGCTGCTGTCGGGAAGCATGTTTATTTTTCAGTGTAGTGCAAAACCTTAATAATCTTTCCTCTGCTTATACACAGCACTAGAATAAACTTCTTTCTTTCATGAAAGCAGGCAGCAAAACGGTAAAACGTTTATCAGAAACACGTTGGTCAGCAAGAGAGGAAGCTTATGTAATTCTAGATGAAAACTGGGAGGGAGTTATCAATGCCCTCACACATACTGCCAATAACACGTTTGAAAAACCACTTGTGCGAAATGACGATTCTGCTTTATTGAATCAACTCAGCAGACTATAAACAGTATTCATGATGACAGTTTGGAAGGACATACTCCAGAGATTTAATAGTGTAAATATTAAATTGCAAAGTGTAAATATTGAAACTAAAACAGTACATGAATTATACGAATCACCTGTTCGACTATTATTAAAATAAATCCATGGAGATTGTGGCTGATATAGACTATGAATGCACCTATAAAAAAACACGAAAACGCAAACTTCATGATGACGAAGAATCGGTCTCTGAAGAATTTTTTCTGACTGGAAGGGAAAAATTTAGAGTCGAAACATTTCTCCCAGTACTCGACAACTTGTACGCCGAATTAGTGAGGAGGAAGGAAAGCTATAGAACACTGCTGGACTCCTTCACAGTTTTCAGCAACCTTAAGAACAGTTCACCTGAACGTGCAGCAAAACTCCATGCGTCATACGATACAGATTTAGAGCCTTGCTTCCCTAGTGAATGTGTACATTTCGCGGAACTTTTGAAATCTTTTGAGATTAGTTATATAGCAGTCGAAATGAATAAATTTTTACGTAAAGAGAGGTTACAGTCCGTGTTTCCGAATGTTGACTTTGCTCTTAGAATATTTCTATGTATGGCACTTGTTCGGCAGAACACTCGTTCTCGTCTATTAAAAGACTGAAATCGTACCTAAGTTCTACGTTATCTGAGGAGAGATTGAACTCGTTGCCCATTTTTCACATCCAAGCCGACCTTCTAACTGATAACCGTCTGAACTATGAAGATATGATCAACTTGTTTTCTGTCGTCAAAGCCAGACACAAACTTTGCTGACTGGTGAGTTTGTTTACTTATTCATACTAGTTTTAAAAATTTATGATTATAATGTGATTTTTATTATAACTTAGAGCACATTTATTGGATTTACAAACTACGTATTACCTTTTAATTTTACAATTGCCGATGGCAGAACTCGGAACTAAACCTCGTATACCTAAAGACGTGACAGAATGTGCCCGACAGTACTAAATACCTGAAAAACCCAGGCCGCTCGGCGCTGTACAGTAAAGTCATACTGATACTGTAGTACATTACAACTGATGCGTCTTCTTGGCGTCTGCTGAAATGTATAGTTATCGCGGAAATATACGTTATCGGAGAGTACGCTCAGATGAAAAAGTGTTAATAAATAACGTAGTTCAGTTCTGTCGATAAATACGTAAAAACTCTGCTAATACCATTAGAAAGAATATGGTGAGAGCAGTAGCTGCAGTACAAAACTGTTCAGCCCTTACATGGATTAAAGGTATTGTGTAAACTTCTTACGCAGCATCTAGCTACACAGACCCTAATGCTTTACACGCTAACTATAAGATTATAAAAGACATTTGATTTTTTCCCACTAGTCTATAAAATTATGTAATACCAAATCCAGTTCTGTGTTTGTTCGTCTGTATTTAGTTATTAGTTCGTGCACCGAAATCTCTATTTCATTTCCATTTCTTATGCTTTCCTATAGATTCACGTATTAATACCAAACGTGTTTTTTAATCTGTTACACATTCTATTTATTATCTCGTAAAACGACAGTTCAATTTTGAACGCAACTCTCTAAAAGTACGTATTAATTTCTAATTTCTAATTTTTAGGCTATAAAAGAAAAGTCATTCTCCTTGTGTTCGTTTCGATAGAATAATGTGTTAACACAATGCAGTAAACCACGTACAGTTCAGGAAGCATATTACACTTTGATTGAGCGCGACTAGGCCGCTGACGCGTCCTTCAGAACAACGAATAGCAGAGTACGCAAACAGCTCACAGCGCTCGCACCCAAAACGGCAATCAGGTAATAGTCATCATTAAAAACATGCTTTTTTTTGGGGGGGGGGGGGCATATAATATGGTGTGCCTAGGGGCGCAAAATTTTTAAATCCGCCACTGGACCTGACCCTCCGTGCCCAGCGACTAACTGTACTTCTGTCGACAGCAAATACCCCATAGTATTTCCACAAGCGTTTGCTAATATTCCCCACAGTTTCTTTCTATGCAATGAGAAATTCAATGACGGCACGTTGCTTGTAACGTACATCACCTACAGACGCCTTTTTGAAACTGTTCTGTAGCTACCCTATCTGTCGAAAGTGACGGAAACGTGGCGCGCTCACTCAGGAGACTTCAAATAATGCATACGTAACGTTTCGCATTCGTATCATTGTTTTCGGCTGAGAAAAAGAAACGCGGTGCATTACTTTGTGGGCAACCCTCGCAAATGATTTCTACTCCATTAACCCATTATATCCCCTTGTATGATTTATCATACACTTGCTCTTCTCAGGCATATTTGTTTTCAGAAGCTCTTTGTCAACAACTGAAATATTTTTTTATGTTTTATTTTAGTTTGAAGTGCGGTTAACGGCGCTGCAGTCTGGAACCGGAAGACCACTACGGTCGCAGGTTCGAATCCTGCCTTGGGCATGGATGTTTGTGATGTCCTTAGGTTAGTTAGGTTTAACTAGTTCTAAGTTCTAGGGGACTAATGACCTCAGCAGTTGAGTCCCATAGTGCTCAGAGCCATTTGAACCATTTTTTTTAGTTTGAAAGTCCATTGCTGAAACTAACAGTAGCAGTGGAGATCATAATTGTTTATTTCCTGGTGGAAAGCATTTGTTCTAGTGCTATTGACTCTGCTGCTTTCCGCCATGGACAGGAGGTAAGAAATAATAAAATTATGATGCGTAGGTTCATAATTTCACTCATATTACTACGGATTAGTAATTTGAATAATTAAATGCAATATATAAGCACAAATTGAAAAAGAGTACTTTATTTGCTTTGTTATGATACTGGCTTATATCTTTACGTATGAAATATCATACAGTGGGCACCAAGGGGTTATTTTCTCGCAGTTGGTCCGATTTATTTGACATATAATTTGGAAAAGGAGACGTTATAAATATCCTGTTTGATACATTTCAGGAGCTTGAATTTGTACTTGTTCCGCCAAATGATGGTGAGGACAGTGATGCAGGACAACCCGACACTGTTGCTGATTTAGGGAAGAAGCTTCTGGAACAAACTGCAGAGATAAGATCAGTAAATACTGACGGCCTTGTTGAAAATGTTACATCTTTATCCACTCAAGAGGAAAATACCTGCTGTTCCAAATCACGATCGCGGTCCCGAGTTAGGAAAACAAGACACTGGATAGAAGAAAGACTAGACTCTTCACAAAAATTGGAGGTGTCTCGGAATGAGCAACTCGGAATGACATCCTTGAACTTACAGTGATATCGCAAATAGCTCTGTGTCTCACTGGGCGTCAAAAACGTCAGATATCGTTAGTGTTGTCAACGAATGAAACTACATTAAAAATCAAAATTATTATCCATCAGCAGATAGGTGTTCTCATGCTAGAGCTTGATAATACATAATGGAAACTTTAGTGCCGGGCCAGGATTCGAACCCATTCACGTGCAATATCGGGAGATGTTGAGGAATCAGCAGTTTTGAACAAACAACAAATTGTAGTCGTGCTGTACTGTCCCGAAGGGATCAGATTCCGCGTTAAGGGCGGTCTGAGTTGCATTCCCAGTTCAGAACCAATTTTATCGGCATACAGAAGGTCAAATAAAAGATGGAATAACTGTCCTGTGGCCCCACATAGCGTTTGTTTTGTCACCAGAAATAAATAACTAGTATAAGAAAGGTTACTGCTGATAGAATTTCTACGTGTCGCGACTCCTGACTTCATTGTGGTTCAACCTAACGTCTACTTGGTAGAGAAGGGATATCGTGTTTAACGTGAATTTCAGACCACAATGCCATTATACCTTCTTCACTTGGCGTAGCCAGAAGAGAATAGAGTCTGTCTCTCCTTGTCAAAAATCATCAGCAGAAGTTGGAATCGAACCCAGACCATAAGTATATGAACCCATCAACAATCCAAGAGACCACCGAATGCTCTTCTCTGTGACCAATTTTTCTATCAAAACAACATTGCGCCACACTGGATGAGAATTCTGACACACAGGTCCACTGTAGTGGTTTGCAGCATGTTCAATACATTCATTTACTTGGTTGACCGAATCGCCATGAACTAGCTGCCTCGGCTACCCAGTGCATACATTCGACTCTATTTTATAATCACCGAAATAAAATCACATAACTGCCACCTACACAGAACTGCCAACAGTGTAGGATGCAGAAATTTAAATAGGAAGTGTTCCTTTCCACTTGAGCTACTCTATTGCGCTATCTGCTTGTTGAAAACGTCGAGCAGTGCAGAAGAAAACATGTAACTGTCTGCTCTCAGAAGTCTAGATCCGACTATACGCATTATCTCACAGCACTGTGGAATGCGGAAGTTCGGCAAGAATTGTTGTTGACTTCTGGAGCTGCTGCAATTACATGTCAGCTAATAGTGTAACGGTAAACGTCGCGAATTCGAGTACATTCACTACTACATTTTTTTTAAAAATGCAGATCTGCTGTCTGCTGAAGTTCTCAGTCTAAGGGTACTTTCAACATAATTCCCTTCACTTCTCAACCCAAAATACACTCCTGGAAATGGAAAAAAGAACACATTGACACCGGTGTGTCAGACCCACCATACTTGCTCCGGACACTGCGAGAGGGCTGTACAAGCAATGATCACACGCACGGCACAGCGGACACACCAGGAACCGTGGTGTTGGCCGTCGAATGGCGCTAGCTGCGCAGCATTTGTGCACCGCCGCCGTCAGTGTCAGCCAGTTTGCCGTGGCATACGGAGCTCCATCGCAGTCTTTAACACTGGTAGCATGCCGCGACAGCGTGGACGTGAACCGTATGTGCAGTTGACGGACTTTGAGCGAGGGCGTATAGTGGGCATGCGGGAGGCCGGGTGGACGTACCGCCGAATTACTCAACACGTGGGGCGTGAGGTCTTCACAGTACATCGATGTTGTCGCCAGTGGTCGGCGGAAGGTGCACGTGCCCGTCGACCTGGGACCGGACCGCAGCGACGCACGGATGCACGCCAAGACCGTAGGATCCTACGCAGTGCCGTAGGGGACCGCACCGCCACTTCCTAGCAAATTAGGGACACTGTTGCTCCTGGGGTATCGGCGAGGACCATTCGCAACCGTCTCCATGAAGCTGGGCTACGGTCCCGCACACCGTTAGGCTGTCTTCCGCTCACGCCCCAACATCGTGCAGCCCGCCTCCAGTGGTGTCGCGACAGGCGTGAATGGAGGGACGAATGGAGACGTGTCGTCTTCAGCGATGAGAATCGCTTCTGCCTTGGTGCCAATGATGGTCGTATGCGTGTTTGGCGCCGTGCAGGTGAGCGCCACAATCAGGACTGCATACGACCGAGGCACACAGGGCCAACACCCGGCATCATGGTGTGGGGAGCGATCTCCTACACTGGCCGTACACCACTGGTGATCGTCGAGGGGACACTGAATAGTGCACGGTACATCCAAACCGTCATCGAACCCATCGTTCTACCATTCCTAGACCGGCAAGGGAACTTGCTGTTCCAACAGGACAATGCACGTCCGCATGTATCCCGTGCCACCCAACGTGCTCTAGAAGGTGTAAGTCAACTACCCTGGCCAGCAAGATCTCCGGATCTGTCCCCCATTGAGCATGTTTGGGACTGGATGAAGCGTCGTCTCACGCGGTCTGCACGTCCAGCACGAACGCTGGTCCAACTGAGGCGCCAGGTGGAAATGGCATGGCAAGCCGTTCCACAGGACTACATCCAGCATCTCTACGATCGTCTCCATGGGAGAATAGCAGCCTGCATTGCTGCGAAAGGTGGATATACATTGTACTAGTGCCGACATTGTGCATGCTCTGTTGCCTGTGTCTATGTGCCTGTGGTTCTGTCAGTGTGATCATGTGATGTATCTGACCCCAGGAATGTGTCAATAAAGTTTCCCCTTCCTGGGACAATGAATTCACGGTGTTCTTATTTCAATTTCCAGGAGTGTAGTTGCATCTGGAAAAAGGGCTGACTTCTGCGACATTTTGTTCTTTTCAGGATTAATAGACGGCCGGACAGCAGATACATCTCGAAACTTTTGTATTATGTACGGGGAGAGCGCATCGTGACAAAATACGTCAGAAAAGTATTTTCTACATTAGCTGTCATGTGGTAGTAGCATTTTATTATTGATCAACCTTGTTTGACAGCTTTAACTCAGGGCAAGTTTTCTACATGCCGGTAACCAATAAACTGATTGTGCATTTTCAGACTGTTATACATAACATCAGAGAATTCGTATATAACGTTGATGATTAATTTCTCTCTCATGTTTACTATTGTTTTAACAACACTAAAAGAAACCTTACGAAAACTGTGGACTGTATTATAAGAAATGAAATAAAACTACCCACGATAACCTTACGACGAAAGTCTGTTTCAATAAAACTGAGTATCTGTACACAAGCGTGCCTCTATCGGCACGAATTACTAAAATACTACTCACTTAGATTTCGATTGGGTCTATGTTTCGTTTGTATGCTGTGTCATACTCAAGTGGTGTGCAAATGTGGCATTTCATAAATAAAGCTATGTATTCCTAGAAAACCAAAATTTGCTTGTCAGCAGCGGAAAGAGGCGTTACCTGTTGTGCAGCATTGTAAGTTTTTCATCATTGCACTATGAACCGAAAATATTTTCTTGCGATTTCCTTATCGATGTTTGATCTGACAGCTTGTAGCTCTTTCACAGAATAGGTAAAAACGTTACAGTTACAAGACTGGAATCGCAAACTACAGAAGACGCTTTTTCGCAGGTCAGCACGTTACTACAGAGCTACGAAATAGCCGCGTGTTTAGGCATCAATTTACAAAGCCAATATTGGCTAGAAATCGTAAATCGCTATTTAAAGGACGGGATTAATTGTGATTTCCACGTGCAACTACTTTCCTGGGCTGAAAACTGCAAATTTACAATCTTTTGTTACACCTCAAGTGATAATAACTCAGATTATTCAATGAAAATGACAGGAAAAATTAAGTGAACTTTGAGGCTATCCTTAGGATATTTTAGGTTAAGTAGTGTGTAAGCTTAGGGACTGATTGTTTTAGCAGTTAAGTCCCATAAGATTTCACATACATTTGAACATTTTGAGAATGTGTGTGTGTGAGACAGAGAGAGAGAAAGAGAGAGAGAGAGAGAGAGAAGAGAGAGAGAGAGAGAGAGAGAGAGAGAGAGAGAGAGAGAGAGAGTAAAAAATTGTTGTAAAGAAATTGAATCATGGTATGTAAAGAAATATTTCATTAAAATGACACGTTCTACATCATTATGAAAAATCGCATTCATGATCTATGGAGCAAGTATTAATCTAATCTGTTGTTGTGGTCTTCAGTCCTGAGACTGGTTTGATGGAGCTCTCCATGCCATACAGTAAAACTGCATGCCCTCGGGAAAAATTACGGCCGTTCGCAGTACCAGCACAGCAAGGCCATTTTTCTTAGTGTTACAAGGCCAGATCAGTCAATCATCCAGACTGTTGCCCCTGCAACTACTGAAAAGGCTACTGCCCTCTTCAGGAACCACACGTTTGTCTGGCCTCTCAACAGATACCCCTCCGTGATGGTTGCACCTACGGTACGGCTATCTGTGTCGCTGAGGCACGCAACCCTCGCCACCAACGACAAGGTCTATGATTCATGCTAATCTAATCATATCATATTTCTGACTAGCCATGAAGAGGCATGAATGTCGGAAATTTTCGCCAATATCAGTAACCACATCTAAACTTGAAAATAAAGGATGACAGTTTTTGTAATAAACCGGGACTCCTATCAAGACCCTTTCGTCCCTGTTAACTAACCACGAAAGATGTCTGCTATACCTCCATTCAGAAGTAACAAAGTGTGCATGCATTCAAAGATGAAGCGCATGATGTGAAGTTCTGTGACGGAGATACGAACCCAACACGTAATCGGATTGTTAACTAAGTAAAATCAAATGTTACGTATCGGTTTTTCTTACCTGCTACCTGTTTGAATCTAAAATAAGGATACAAATTTTTGCGCCTGAGCGACAATCGAACCCCACGCCTACCGTTCTTCTTTGTCATCCACGAATACAGCTAAAGTATCAATTGCTTACTCACCAACAGTAAGATGTGTGCGTGTTTGCCCAGAAATAACGACGCCTATTGCGGTTGTTGGCAACACATGTACAGACATTAAAAGTGCACGTTAATTTTCACTAGCAGGCCGGTGTGCCCGAGATAGGGCTTGAAATGAAATTATGAATATTTTTGTACTGGATCAGGATTCGGACCGACATACTTACATTTGGAGGAGACCTACAGAAGATTGCAGTCTTGGAAAAAAGGAACGAAATGATTGAACTATACTGTTCCGAGAGATTCAGATCCTCGAAAGAGGAGATACGAATTCGAATCACACTCCAGCAGCAAAATTTTCAACGTCTCTAGTCGAATCAAGTACAAGTAAAATAAGAGCCCTGTTTCTTTAAATGGCTGTCGGTTTATCAAATAAAATAAAATTTTCTAATGTAAGTAAGTTTACTGGCGACAGTATTTCTGTTTACCATGACTTCCGCCTATGTCATTACCCAACGTAAACCGGCTCTGCCCAGTTGGTAATGAAGGAACGTGATGTTTAATGCGAATTCTGGATTATAACGTCTTTCTCTTGAGGTTACCAGAGGTAAAGTAAATCTGTTTGTGCCTCTTAAAAGTAAATACCTGAACCCACGCATTGCACTTGTGATACTTCGTTCCACCAGGGCATTCTGGCCACATTTCCCAGCCCCAGGAATGTGCTGTAACGGATGATGTGCTTAGCTTACAAAATTAGTCACGGTGGAAAAAATGCGAGTCTATTAAATGGTTAAGTAGAAGCAAGTTTCTGACGCGGAGATTATGCTATTCTCATGTCAGCAAGATGTAAAGACTCTTCTAGGCATCATAGCCTCGACGTGAAGCCATTTTGAAATGTTCACTAATTCAGCAAATTCTTAGTTCGAGAAAATCCACTGTGAAGTTACCGGATAATTCGATTATTACCGTCATTATTACTATCATTTTTTTCCTACCGCTGGTAAAACACATGGGCTTGAAGATCATTTAATGCCTTTTGGTCATTATAGAAGTAGTCGCCCAAAAAGAGGTTCTTTTCCTGTCTACGGAATCCTTTGCATGTTAATATTAAACATCAGCAATTACTCGTAGATTGCGTTGAAACTAAAGGAATTGATGAAGACGTTACTTGATAACAAAAACGTGCTGCCTTTCTTCTTTTACTTGCGCCTTAAAATTGCTGTGGAATACTGCCAAATCAAAAGCCAAGGGGTCTTACTGCCTTCCGATATACGTCGTTGACAGTTATTCCATATGATTTGGTCGGCGCGACCTGTTTCAAGTTGTGTATGACAGAGAATGTTTTAGGGAATCAATTGTTTTCCTTTGCAATAAACAGAACGATTTTCATTCTATGCCATCCAAGTTTAAAATTTTCGTAATATTAGTTCATATTTAATGTTCGCTTCTATAATGTAGGAAAGTATTTCACAGTTGCAAAACCCGCATCCGACTCATTGACCTGACACTTAGTCACTGACCATAAATTTTAGCTCAGAGTGACATCAGTTTAAGTAACCTAATGTAGCGAAGATTGTTTGCCAGTGCTTTATCTCACCGGAAAATACGCAGTTCACTCATTAGGCTCCATTAGTACACTGTCTAACAACAACAACGCTGTACTATTATACAAATAATATTTTTTTCTGATTTTTCGATAAATTAGTGTAATCGATGTTCCGATTTCATTTCTTTTTTTTTTTTTTGTTTCATGCCATTATGGTAAAGAAACTCAGTTAATGCCTAATTAGGCTGGCGACCGTATTATTAACAAATTGGTAGCATCTTCTGTATCGTTTCTTGTCCGTCCTGACGTGTAGTTGCATTTCGGACTTGCTTGACGTATCATTGTTATTACAGAGTGGGTGTAAGTCTGATTTGCCTCCATTCAGGTACACGCGGTCAATTTCTATACAAAAATCCCCTCTCATAAGGTGAAGCCCGTCAACTTACCATAGTACTGGCTTTAAAGAGTATTGTGTACCACGCGCGCACGTTACAACTGTAACAGTAATTTCTGTGTGCATGCAATGCATACTGATTGTAGAATTTAGTAGTGCTCCTTCTTCCACTTCTGTATACAATATGTCTGACCTAAATGGGCCCTTTATCATTACAGGCCCTGGGCAGTGCAACATCATACTGCCAACAGTAATGTGCTTATATTGACAACCTCACTGTTCGTTTTAGCTGATTTTGTGATCATTTAAATAAAACAACATGACATTGCAGTGGGAGACTATAGTTAACATTGCTCTGATAAACTAATTTTGTTTTTTTAATTCTTCTGGGTCTTCAGCATGCAATATGTGTTGTAGAGACAGTCTTAGACAAAAGAACTGACCGCCGAGTCGTTCACGTAAGGTGGACAATACAGTCGTGCTCCCCTCAGAATTCTGCATCGTGCTGTAAGCTCGATCTGGAAACATTGTAGACCGCGGCACTTCCCGGAAGAAGTCTTGACGATTTTTTTTTTCCTTTATTGTAATTTTAATCACCTATACAGGCGGGCTGGCAGCAGCACATTACGCTGCCCTTCAGCCTTAAGGGGAACAATAACATGACAGAGGTGATACAGACAATACAAAAAACGGCGGGCAAAAAATGGAGATACAAAAAAAAAAAAAAAACAATAAACATGAAGCCGTTCACGTTGGACGATAAAAACACTAACACTTGTGGACGCAAAACACGGAGAACGGCGATGGCACATGTGAACAGTGGAGTCGTAACTGCACGAAACACAAAACGAAGCACACACACGAGATACTGATGTCGATGATCTCCGGCGCGCGAATGTTCACTATGCGTGGGCGAGTCCGGGGACCTACCAAGAGAGGAGGAGGAGGAAGGAGAGTGGGAGAGCGAGAGGGGAGAGCAGAGATGCCACGGGCAGGGGAGAAAGAGGGGAGGGAGGAAGGGGGAGGGGAAACCCGGGGGAAGAGGGGTGGAGGGAGGGGACGTGGGAAAAGGAAAGAGAAGGGAAGGGAAGACAAGGGAGGGAGGGTGCCCAAAGGAAAGGACACCGGAAGTGGGGGGTGGGGCAGGGTCAAAGTTGATAGGAGGGGTAGATGGAGGGGAGGAGGGCATCATCAGGGACGGGGAGCTGGCGGAAGCCACCTTGGGAGAGGGTAAGGAGGGTGTAGAGATGGAGACCGGGCGGCACGTGCGAATACAGGCGCGGTAGCGGGCGGGGGTGGGAGAGGATCGGGGAGACGAGCGGGTGAGGAGGATCGAGTTTGTGGGCGGTGTACAGGATCCGTATCCTTTCAAGGAAAAGATGGAGGTGGGGGAAGGGGATGAGATTGTACAGGATCCGTGTGGGGGAGGGGAGACGGATGCGATAGGCGAAGCGGAGAGCATGACGTTCAAGGATTTGGAGGGATTTATAAAAGATTGGAGGGGCGGAGATCCAAGCCGGATGGGCATAACAAAGGATAGGGCGGATGAGGGACTTATAGGTGTGGAGGATGGTGGAGGGGTCCAGACCCTACGTACGGCCAGAGAGGAGCTTGAGGAGACTGAGGCGGGAGCGTGCCTTGGCTTGGACTGTCCGGAGGTGGGGAGTCCAGGAGAGGCGACGGTCGAGGGTGACGCCAAGGTACTTAAGGGTGGGAGTGAGGGCGATAGGACGGCCATAGATGTTGAGATAGAAATCAAGGAGGCGGAAGGAAGGGGTGGTTTTGCCTACAATGATCGCCTGGGTTTTGGAGGGATTGACCTTGAGCAACCACTGGTTGCACCAAGCGGTGAACCGGTCAAGATGGGATTGGAGAAGGTGTTGGGAGCGCTGTAGGGTGGGGGCAAGGGCAAGGAAGGCGGTGTCATCGGCAAACTGGAGAAGGTGGACGGGGGCTGACGGCGGCGGCATGTCCACCGTGTACAAAAGGTACAGAAGGGGGGAGAGGACGGAGCCTTGGAGCACACCGGCAGAGGGGAAAAAGGTGTAGGAATCTGTGTTATGGATGCTGACATAGGAAGGACGGCAGGAGAGAAAGGAGCCGATCAGACGGACGTAGTTAATGGGAAGGGAGAAGGTTTGGAGCTTGAAGAGGAGACCGGAATGCCATACGTGGTCATATGCACGTTCGAGGTCCAGGGAGAAGAAGATTGCGGAGCGACGGGAACTAAGTTGTTCGGAAAGGAGATGAGTGAGGTGAAGGAGAAGGGCGTCGGAAGAGAAGGACGGTGCTGGCGGAGATGCTGGTGGATGCGTCAGGTGAGGATAGATTCCAGGACCTTGCTGAAGACCGAGGTAAGGCTGATGGGACGGTAGGAGGAGACGGCGGACGGCGGACGGCGGTTTGCAAGGTTTAAGCAACATGAGGATACGGGAGGTTTTCCACAGGTTGGGGTAGTAACCGGTGGACAGGACTACATTGTAGAGCCTGGCCAGGGTGGAGAGGAAAGAGACAGGAGCTTCACGAAGGTGACGGTAGGTGACACGATCGTGACCAGGAGCGGTGTTGCGTTTTGTGCGGAGTATGTCAATGAGATCCTGTGTAGTGATAGGGGAATTGAGTTCCGTGTGTGCAATGTTGTCCAAGTACTGGAAACCAGGAGCGAGGAGAGGGACGGAGGTGTCAGTTCGATCGCGGACATCCGGGAAGAGAGAGTAATCGAACTGGGGATCATCGGGGATGGAAAATACATCAGAGAGGTAGGAGGCAAAGTGATTGGCCTTACTAAGGGTGTCAGGGAAAGGGTGATCATCATGGAGAAGAGGATAATAGGGGAAGGGTTTAGTTCCGGTAAGGCGACGGAAGGCCGACCAGAACTTGGACGAGTTGATTGGTAGGGTAGCATTTAAACGGGTGCATGTCTGTCGCCAGTCCCGGCGTTTCTTAGCCACGAGCAAATTACGAATGTGTCGCTGGAGTTGCCGGTGGCATCGTAGTGTGTCCGGGTCACACGTGCGGAGGAAGGCACGGTAGAGACGACGGGATTCACGGAGGAGGAGAACGGCCTGTGGGGGTAAGGTAGGACGGTGGGGGTGGACGGCGACAGTAGGGACGTGGGCCTCCACGGCCTCAGACAAGGTCTGCTGGAGAAAGGAGGCAGCATGGGTGACATCGTCAGGGTGGTGGTAGGTGAAGGGGTGGCTATCGACCTGGGTGGAAAGGGTATCCCGGTAGGCATTCCAGTCGGCACGGGAATAGTCATGGACATACTTAGGGGGAGGGTCAGTACGAGGGTCGGGGTGAGGGCGACGACCGTCTGAAACGGTGAGGAGGACAGGGAGATGTTCGCTACCAATAGGCTCCAGGACATCCACCGTTATGCAGCCAAGGAGGTTGGGGGAGGAGAGGATAACATCAGGAGTGGAGTTGGATTCGGGACAGGTGTGCTGGGGGATGGGGATGAGGTCGCCTTGAAGGGAGGAGAGGAACCGATGCCACCGCCGTAACTGGGCGGCGGAACGACTATGGATGTTGAGGTCGGCGGCGATCACGTAGGAGGAGAAGGTACAGTCAATGTGGGAGAGGAAGTCAAAGGGAATAGGGGCGTTAGGGCGGACATAGATGGTGGCGCAGGTAACGGTAAGGCTGGGGAAGAAGAGACTAAGGATCAGGTGTTCAGTGGGGTCAGGAAGGAGAGGTTGGAGCCGAACGGGGATCTGGCGGTGGTGACCAATGGCAACTCCGCCACGCGCAATTGGGAGGGGGTTATCGGAGCGGTGGAGGAGATAGGGTGAGGTGTGGATGGAGTGGTGGGGAGTGGTGGGGTTGGAGGAAGGTTTCATTGAGGAGGAAGGCATCCACGCGGTGGGTGGCAAGGGTGTGCAGGAAGAGGTTCTTGTTGGCGGAGAGGGAGCGGATATTGTTGAAAAGGATACGTTGCTGTCGCGCCATGACAGGGATTTAGACGCGGGTGTCAAGACGTGAGAAGGTGAAATGGGCCTGGTTGTTGGAGTAGGTGGCGTACATCTTGAGTTGGAATATGGAACGGGCGGCAAGGGAGATCTGCTGGAGGGTGTGGGGGCGCTGAAAGGGATGAACATTTTGAAGGACGATGGTGATGAACCTGATGATGTCCTCAGCGGTGGGGGGGGGGGGGGGGACGAAGGGAATTGCCAGGAGGGGTGGGGGCGTCCAGGGGACGGACAGGGACGGTGAGTTCAGGAGTGGTCGTAGGGGGTCAGGCTTTACACTTTTGGGAGTAGGTGGGATGGGGGAGATTGCAGGTATTGCAGGAAGGAGGGGATTGGAGGTTAGGGCACTGCCTGAGGAAGTGCGCTTGCCTACAACGCAGGCAGGTGGGGGCCTCGCGGCACTCAGCTGTGCGGTGCGCGTTATAGCGCAGACACCTCTGGCAGCGCAGTGATTGAGGAGGGGAACGGGAGGGGTCAACCTTATAACGCTGGTTAAAAAGGAGGGCACCCTCCTTCAGGAGACTGTCTATGGAGGGGGTGTGCTCAGAAAAAACCCGCATAAGGCGGGTGGGGCCGGCAGCGTTATGGATCCGGCGAACCGCACGCACCTCCAGATGGGGATGGGCCTGAAGCTCTGCCAACACCTCCTCCTCCGTGATCACTGGACTGAGCCGAGTGATCACGGCGGTGAGGGTCGGCGGGCGCCGCGGAGGTTGGGGTTGGCGGGAGGGAGGTGGTGAGGGAGCAGGGGTGAGAGAGGCATGAGGGCCAAAGCGGATGACAGGGATGCGGGAAAGGAGGTCTGTGTGGAGGGTAGGGCTGGGGGAGGAGATGAGTACCGAACCACGGTGAGGAGTGAGGAGGGAGATGGAGGCACCAGGACAATTCTGGCGAAGGAAGAGGGTGAGGTTCCGGGCTTCAAGGAGGGAGGGATCTGGACGGGAGAGGAGGTAGCGGTAGGAGGAGGGGGTAGAGGAGGAGGAGGAGGGGGCAGGGACGGGCGGGGAGACATCCATGGCAGCAGGGGTGGGGGAAGGAGGACGAGGCGGAGCCTTTTTTGGAGCAGACGAGGCAGGGGTGCCACTGGGTCGCTTGACGGCGGCGGAGGAGGTGTGGGGGGATGGGAACAACTGGAATGTGGCGGGGAGTGGCAGGTCCCGGGGCTGGAGTCGGCGCCGGAGATGGTGACGGTGACGGTGACGGCGAAGGCGACGGCGACGATGACGATGACGGTGGCGGTGGCGGCGGTGATGGCGAAGGCGACGGGGGGAGCTGGGCATGGACAGTGGCCCGAAGGGGCCACCACCCTAGCCGGAGCTGCAGTGACAGGCTGGGGGAGTGGGGGGAAAGGATCAGATCGAGAGGAGCGGGAGGAAGAAGCTGGAGAGGGGGCGACAAAGAGCGAGGGCGAAGGGAGAGTGAGAAGAGGTGGGATGGAAGGAGGGGGGTGGGACTGGGCACACCACGTGATAGTGGTGGAGGCGGCGGAAGGGGAAATGTAAACTATGGCGGTGGTGGTAGTGGTGGCGGTGGTGGCGGGGGCGGACATGACGACAGGGAGAAACAATAACGCACAGAACGAAAGGGAAAGGACACAAACCGGGGCTGACGAAGACAAAGACGGAGGAAGACGATGACGGCCGAAGACCAGGGTCGGACGGCGACGGCGGCGGCGGCGGCGGCGGCGGCGGCGGCGACCAGGCGGCGGCGGCAGCGGCGAGCACCGGCTGGCGGCGGCGGCGGCGGCGGCAAGCACCGACTGGCGGCGACGGCGGCGGCGGCGGCGGCGAACAGACGGACGGACGGACAGCAGGCAGCAGCGGTAGCGGCGGAGACGGACAGCGAGCAGGCAGGCGGACGGACGGACGAACGAACAGCTGAGAGTAGCCCAGGCTTTGCAATCTGGCGCCTTCGAATGAGGGGATCCAACCCTCTGATGATCTTGACGACAGTCTAAGTATATTACTGTTGACTACGACCCTAGTCTCGAGGTAAAACGCAAGACTAGCTAATACGACGTTTGGCAACCGAAAGCACACGTTGACAAAATTTTTATCGCCCCTTTCCTCTCGGTGCTGAAGCTATGAGTGTAATTCAAGCAAATCTACAATATATTTCGCTTTCTGTCACATTGGTAATAACAGTTTGGTTCAACAATATTTTAGCGAGAGATTTCTTGGCCGACCATCTGCTTCTGAACACCGCGTGCGTCAGAGTTGTCTGGGACCCGTTTGCTGCCTACCGGCGGGGCTGAGCACTGCGCTGCCTCGCCTTCTGCCGACAATGTCTGCTCCACTCCTCACTATCGTTGGTGTAAAATGCCTTAATGTTGTTGAGTGGTGACCCATAAAATCTGTCTACGATTTGTGTTTCAAACTCGATAGCAACGCAGGAACAAAACCGTTTTTATTTGGTGAGTATTTTATTACACTAGTATGCAATACATCAATGTGGCACAGAATTAATTTCATTGTTTCTAATCCAGTGCTCTATAATTAAAGCATCGCATCCTGTTCTTTTTCATTTCGCAGGAGATTCTTCAAATAATTTACTTTTGTCATGGATTCATATGTGTTAGTCAAGGCACAGAGAGGAAATGCAATGTGTTTGGCTTCTTTCTTTGACTCGCTATGGTAAATGGATGCAAAACATTGTGTCAATACCTTTCAGAACCTGCTCTATAGCTACTCAGGCATATTGCTTGTTTTGAGGTCCATACATTAAATAATGGAGAAGTGAGCGCTCTTCAAAAGTGATATTCAAATTATTCAACTAGATTTAAGGCTCAGACTCATGGGTGTGGATACAGTGTCTCATTACAAAATTAAACAAGAGGGAAACATTACCAAAGCAATGAATACGCTGTTTAGTATACATTATTTGTATAGATCTGAAGATGAAAAAGCGCAGATCTGCACAGTGCCCGCATCTGCACTTTAGTTCCTGTCTTAATGGGCATGATTTTTAGTTTCTTCTCTTCTGAATTTTCAAATGAATTGATTATTATGTGGCACAGAATAATTACTTAATTGTGATTCTTGTAGCTTCCATTCGCACCAACATTTTTCTACATTCTCGTGCAATTCATGAAATTCTACTTGTATGATCACAAGACTGCACATAGATGCAAAAAATGTTTGCTATCTTACTTTTAGTGACAGGTGGGCGAAGTTGATTTCCAAAGACTTTTTATTGTACTGGAATAATCTTTTGTCACAAAGTAACAAGGTAAGTGCTTTATTCGTATATATTATGTGGGAGATTGTAATCGCGATGGAAGATTACACACCTGAATGTTTGACACAACTGGTAGGAGAAAACGCTGCATATTAACCAAACCCTGCGCCTCCTCGCCATATCCTCCTGTGGCACGAGCGTGGGATTCTCCTCACATACCACTACAGAGCTGTTCCTAGCACAGCTGAGAATTGGCAACAAGGTCACAAACATTTGGCAACACTGTGACAGTGCAATCACTTCTGCGTATGGTACTGAATTGACTAGCTAAATTCACTTGCTATTCCCTTTCCATTTGAATGATCGTGCTATATCATCATGTAAACTAAGACACTGAGACTGAAAATTCAATTTTTTTGCTTAAGAAATGCTATTCTTCACATAAGTGACAACATTTATTATCTTTCACGATGCGTTATGAGGCTGAGCGACCAAGACCACGATGAGAGTGGGGTGCTAGCAGCAGTGTGTCCTTAGCCACGTGGTACCGCCCGTGTCTCGAGTCACAACAGGTCAATGAGTCGTCAGTTCTAACCGTGGTAGAGGCCAGCGTGTGCGAGCGTTTTCTTTCAGATTTATTTTATGGAACTACGAATTTCCAGAAT
Organism: Schistocerca americana; assembly: GCF_021461395.2. Classification (NCBI taxonomy): domain Eukaryota; kingdom Metazoa; phylum Arthropoda; class Insecta; order Orthoptera; family Acrididae; genus Schistocerca; species Schistocerca americana. The sequence continues at coordinate 93,125,846 of NC_060130.1, forward strand.
ATTTTCTGTAACGAAATTGGAAGAAAACCTTTACACATCAAGTCCACTTGGTAGCTCGACTCAGTAATTTGTGTTAATGGTAATAGATCTCTGCTTTCTGACTACCAAGCTGCTTCACAATACAAGCGGCTGTGAAGAAATTTGAATCTACCGTCAACGACACGAATTTCAATATTGTTCTTCACTTAAGACTCACATGCCAGTGTGATAAATATGAAGAAAATGAACCTCTTGATGCTATAGGGCCTCTGTGCTGAATTTCCACAGTAGCATTAGGAACTCTCTGCAGACATTTGCTAACAGCGGCTCTAGCAACTTACGTTTCCTCTGGATAGCTTCAAATATGGGCAATTTTGTCGCCTTAAATCCAATTGAATATTTCAAATATCACTTTTGAAAAGCGTTCACACCTCCATTAATTAATGTATGGACCTCAAAACAAGCAATATCCCTTAGTAGCTATAGAGCAGGTTCTGAAAGGTATTGACACGATGTTTATCATAGGGAATCAAAGAAAGAAACCAAACACATTACATTGCATTTACTCTCTGTGCCTTGTCTAACACATATGAATCCATGACAAAAATAAATTATTTGAAGAATCTCCTGTGAAAGTAAAAAGAACAGGACATGACACTTTAATTATAGCGCACTGGATCAGAAGCAATGAAATTAATTCTGTGCCACATTGATGTATTTCTTACTAATGCAATAAAATACAAAATAAAAATAAAAACGGTTTTGTCCCTCCGCTGCTATCGAGTGTGAAACACAAATCGTAGACAGATTTTACGGGTCACCACTCAACAACATTAAAGCATTTTACACCGTCGAGAGTGAGGAGTGGAGCAGACGTTTTCGGCAAAAGGCGAGGCAACGCAGTGTCTCTGCCCCCGCCGGTAGGCAGTAAACGGGTCCCAGAGAACTCAGACGCATGCGGTGTTCAGAGGCAGATGGTCGGCCAAGAAATCTCTCGCTAAAATATTGTTGAACCAGACTGTTATTACCAATGTGACAGAAAGCGAAAAATTTTGTGAATTCGCTTGAAATACACTCATACCTTCAGCACCGAGAGCAAAGGGGCGATAAAAATTTTGTCGACTTGCCCTTCCGGTTGCCAAACCCGTATTAGCTATTATCGCGTTTTACCTCGAGACCAGGGTCGTAGTCAACAGTTATGTACTCAGATTGTCGTCAAGACTTCCTTCCAGAAGTGCCGCAGTCTACAATGTTTCCAGATTTGGCTTATTGCCCGACGTAGAATTCTGAGGGGAGCAGGATTGTATAATTCACCTTACGTGAACGACTCGGCGGTCAACTTTTTTGTCTAAGACTGTATCTAAAACACATATTGCACGATGAAAACCCAGAAGAATTAACAAAACAAAATTAGTTTATCAGAGCAACGTTAGCTACAGCGTCCGAAGTATTTATAGTATTGTACACGTGTGTGTAAATGCCTTCCAATGCCCACTCAAGGAAGACAAGGATATACAGTCTAGCTTCAATATTATAAATACGCCTCAGTTTGTGGATGAACTCAGACTTGGATAGATAATATTTTTGAGTATTGAGCAGTACTGTACCCATTGGTGTTAAACTCGTTTTCGACCAACGACTCCCACAGCTACAGGAACACTACTTGTGATACCTTTTAGACAAAATACTAACGCAGTGCTGTCAGACGAAAAGATCAACCTGACACAAACTGTGCGAAGTTTGTTTTACGACATTCGTACCTGGATAAAGAGCTTTTCCTATTTGAGATATATGTGAACGTTGCTGCATAAGACGATTTAAGAAGAAACTAAATTCCTTCAGCTACGACAATGTTTAAGGAAATCGTCTTAACGGCACTAATCGTGGCTTGTGAATCGTTTACTGGCCGTACTCTACCGCATTTTGTTGGTCGGAAGACAAACAGCTTACTGACAATTTTCACAGAAGGAAAATAGGGACGAAATGTCTCCCACAGGAATATCATGTTGTTTTGTTTAAATGATTACAAAATCAATTAAAACGAACAGTGATGTTGTTACTATAAGCACATTACTGTTGGCAGTATTATGTTGCACTGCCCAGGGCCTGTAATTATAAAGGGCCAGTTTGTTGTTGTTGTGGTCTTCAGTCCTGAGACTGGTTTGATGCAGCTCTCCATGCTACTCTATCCTGTGCAAGCTTCTTCATCTCCCAGTACCTACTGCAACCTACATCCTTCTGAATCTGCTTATTGTATTCATCTCTTGGTCTCCCTCTACGATTTTTACCCTCCACGCTGCCCTCCAATACTAAATTGGTGATCCCTTGATGCTTCAACATATGTCCTACCAACCGATCCCTTCTTCTAGTCAAGTCGTGCCGAAAACTTCTCTTCTCCCCAATGCTCTTCAACACCTCCTCATTAGTTATGTGATCTACCCATCTAATCATCAGCATTTTTCTGTAGCACCACATTTCAAAAGCTTCTATTCTCTTCTTGTCCAAACTATTTATCGTCCATGTTTCACTTCCATACATGGCTACACTCCATACAAATACTTTCAGAAATGACTTCCTGACACTTGAATCTATACTCGATGTTAACAAATTTCTCTTCTTCAGAAACGCTTTCCTTGCCATTGTCAGTCTACATTTTATATCCTCTCTACTTCGACCATCATCAGTTATTTTGCTCCCCAAAAACCAAATTCCTTTACTACTTTAAGTGTCTCATTTGCTAATCTAATTCCCTCAGCATCACCCGACTTAATTCGACTGCATTCCATTATCCTCGTTTTGCTTTTGTTGATGTTCATCTTATACCCTCCTTTCAAGACACTGTCCATTCCGTTCAACTGCTCTTCCAAGTCCTTTGCTGTCTCTGACAGAATTACAATGTCATCGGCGAACCTCAAAGTTTTTATTTCTTCTCCATGGACTTTAATACCTACTCCGAATTTTTCTTTTGTTTCCTTTACTGCTTGCTCACTATCCAGATTGAATAACATCGGGGACAGGCTACAACCCTGTCTCACCCCCTTCCCAACCGCTGCTTCCCTTTCATGCCCCTCGACTCTTACAACTGCCATCTGGTTTCTGTACATATTGTAAATATCCTTTCGCTCCCTGTATTTTACCCCTGCCACCTTTAGAATTTGAAAGAAAGTATTCCAGTCAACATTGTCAAAAGCTTTCTCTAAGTCTACAAATGCTAGAAATGTAGGTATGCCTTTCCTTAATCTATTTTGTAAGATACGTTGTAGGGTCAGTATTGCCTCACGTGTTCCAACATTTCTGTGGAATCCAAATTGATCTTCCCCAAGGTCGGCTTCTACCAGTTTTTCCATTCGTCTGTAAAGAATTCGCGTTAGTATTTTGCAGCTATGACTTATTAAACTGATAGTTCGGTAATTTTCACATCTGTCAACACCTGCTTTCTTTGGGATTGGAATTATTATATTCTTCTTGAAGTCTGAGGGTATTTCGCCTGTTTCATACATCTTGCTCACCAGATGGCAGAGTTTTGTCAGGACTGGCTCTCCCAAGGCCGTCAGTAGTTCCAATGGAATGTTGTCTACTGCCGGGGCCTTCTTTCGACTCAGGTCTTTCAGTGCTCTGTCAAACTCTTCACGCAAAATCGTATCTCCCATTTCATCTTCATCTACATCCTCTTCCAGTTTAGGTCAGGCATATTGTTTACAGAAGTGGAAGAGAGGACACCACTAAATTCTACAATCCGTATGCATTGCATACACACATAAATTACTGTTACAGCGTGCTAATGGAGCCCAATGAGTGACTTGCGTATTTTCCGATGAGAAAGAGCACTGGCAAACAGTCTTCGCTACATTAGGTTACTTAAACTGGTGTCAGTCAGAGCTAGAATTTATGGTCAGTGACTAAGTGTCAGGTCAATGAGTCGGATGCGGGTTTTGCAACTGTGAAATATTTTTCTACTTTATAGAAGCGAATATTAAATATGAACTAATATTGCGAAAATTTTAAGCTTGGATAGCTTAGAATGAAAATCGTTCTGTTTATTGCAAAGGAAAACAATTGATTCTCTAAAACATTCTCTGTCATACACAACTTGAAACAGGTCACGTCGACCAAATCATATGCAATAACTGACAGCGACGCATATCGGAAGGCAGTAAGATCCCTTGGCTTTTGGTTTGGCAGTATTCGACAGCCATTTCTAGTCGCAAGTAAATAAAGACTGCGAGTAATTGCTGATGTTTGATATTAACATGATAAGGATCATGTAGACAGGAAAAGAACCTCTTTTTGGGCGACTACTTCTATAATGACCAAAAGGCATTAAATGATCTTCAAGCCCATGTGTTTTACCAGCGGTAGGAAAAAAATGATAGTAATAATGACGGTAATAATCGAATTATCCGGTAACTTCACAGTGGATTTTCTCGAACTAAGAATTTGCTGAATTAGTGAACATTTCAAAATGGCTTCACGTCGAGGCCATGATGCCTAGAAGAGTCTTTACAGCCTGCTGACATGAGAATAGCATAATCTCCGCGTCAGAAACTTGCTTCTACTTAACCATTTAATAGACTCGCATTTTTTCCACCGTGACTAATTTTGTAAGCTAAGCACATCATCCGTTACAGCACACTCCTGGGGCTGGGAAATGTGTCCACTATGGTCTGATGGAACGAAATATCACAAGTGCAATGCGTGGGTTTTCTCTCTGTCTCACACACATACATTCTTTTCTATTTTTATTTGTTTGTTGTGCTCGACTATCGGCGAGGCACAAAAACGTCCGTCAATGAGTTTCTTAGTTTTGAATACACTTACGAAAGAATTATAAAAACAACTATGAGAGTTAATGATTTATGATGCTTAGTTTGTAGTCAGTTCTGAGTATTGTTAGTAACTACGCTCCAGTCCCTAAACCTACTTATAGAAATGTGAATCAGACGGATTACGTACTCCAGGCCGTAGCAGCCGTGTCTTTGAGACGCCAGCTATGGTCACTTCGCAGCCCACTGTAGGATCACATCGGTTCTTCTTCTTCCTGCTTGTAGTGTAACTGATATTTGGCATCAAGGCAAGATATGTTTGGGAACCCTGTGATCGAAGAGTTACTTCCTGGAGTGCACGGAATTAAGCCTCAAGGTTCACTTGATTTCTCCTGTCATTTCCATTGAATAACCTGAGTTATTATCGCTTGAGGTGTAACAAAAGATTGTAAATTTGCGGTTTTCAGCCCAGGAAAGTAGTTGCACGTGGTAATCGCAATTAATTTCATCCTTTAAAAAGCGATTTACGAGTTCTGGCCAATATTGGCTTCGTAAATTGATACCTAAACACGTGGCTATTTCCTAGCTGTGTGGTAACGTGCTGACCTGCGAAAAAGCGTATTCTGTAGTTTGCGATTCCAGTCTTGCTAACTGTAACGTTTTTATCCCTTCTGTGAAAGAGCTATAAGCTGTCAGATCAAACATAGATAAGGAAATCGCAAGAAAATATTTTCGGCTCATAGTGCAATGGTGAAAAACTTACAATGTTGCACAACATGTAACGCCCCTTTCCGCTGCTGACAAGCAAATTTTGGTTTTCTAGGAATACATAGCTTTGTTTATGAAATGCCACATTTGCATACCACTTGAGTATGACACAGCATACAGATGAAACACAGACCCAATCGAAATCTAAATGAGTAGTATTTTAGTAATTCGTGCCGATAGAGGCACGCTTGTGTACAGATACTCAGTTTTATTAAAACAGACTCTCGTCGTAAGGTTATCGTGGGTAGTTTTATTTCATTTCTTATAATACAGTGCACAGTTGTCGTAAGGTTTCTTTTAGTGTTGTTAAAACAATAGTAAACATGAGAAAGAAATTAATCATCAACGATATATACGAATTCTCTGATGTTATTTATGACAATGCACATTCAGTTTATTGATTACACGCATGTAGATAACTTGCTCTGAGTTAAAGCTGTCAAACGAGGTTGATGAATACTAAAATGCCACTACCACATGACAGCTAATGTAGAAAATACTTTTCTGACGTATTTTGGCACGATGCGCTCTCCCCACACATAATACAAAAGTTTCGATAAAATTGGTTCTGAACTGGGAATGCAACTCAGACTGCACTTCGCGGAATTTGATCCCTTCGTGACAATACAGCTCGACTACAATTTGTTGTTTGTTCAAAACTGCAGATTCCTCTACATCTCCACATATTGAACGTGAATGGATTCGAATCCTGGCCCGGCACTAAGGTTTTCATTATGTATTATCAAGCTCCAGCATGAGAACACCTATCTGCTGGTGGATAATAATTTTGATTTTTAATGTATTTTCATTCGTTGTCAACACTAACGATATCTGAAGTTTTTGACGCCCAGTGAGAGACAGAGCTATTTGCGAGATCACTGTAAGTTCAAGAATGTCATTCCGAGTAGCTGGTGGAGAAAAATTCGGTAGCTGGCGTCTCTTTGTGTGCAGTCACCAACGACATGTGTGAGGTTCGATTCCCAGTCAGCACTGAACTCTTCGTTGTATTATTTCTAGTTCAGACATGCTGACATGTCGCTTCTGGTGTAACAAACCCATATTTAACGTTCGTTTTCTCTAGAATATAACAGCGATGGGTGTCAGGTTGGAGTCCTGGAAAGGAAAAAAATAATGTTTCTTCTCATCATTTCAGTTAAAACATCTAGCTACTGCCGAGAAAATCCGATATGTCACAGTTGATTGTGTTTCGATACCAATCCGATTAGGTTGTGGGTTCGAATCCCTGTCCAACACAAAGCTTTACCTCACGGCATTTCAAGTAAGAAGAAGCAATATTTAACATCTTTCGTAGTTCGTTAACAATGACAATAGATGCTGGGTAGGAATTCGCGTCCGTTAAAAATGTTTACGTTACGTAATTTAAAGTTGATATTTGCAAACTGATACAGTCTAAAATCGAGGTATATCACTCTCTGTATGCCTAATCAGGAATGACTCTTAGTTTCCATCAGTCACGAAGTCTTTGCTTAATCTGCATGGTTCAAATGGCTCTGAGCACCATGGAACTTAACTGCTGTGGTCATCAGTCCCCTAGAACTTAGAACTACTTAAACCTAACTAACCTAAGGACATCACACACATCCATGCCCGAGGCAGGATTCGAACCTGCGACCGTAGCAGTCGCGCGGTCCCGGACTGAGCGCCTAGAACCACTAGACCACCGCGGCCGGCTAATCTGCATGATCTGGGTTTGAATCCATATGTAGAACGAGACGGTTCGTCGTGTCATTTGAAGTTCATACATATTCTCAACTAGCTGCTCGTGAATAACTTAAATTTTTAATGTCATTTTGTGTGAAATAATAAGTACGGTATGTTACTTTGAAGAGGAAATCATGAATACGACGAACTTACTACGTGCATTACCTATCTGACGTAATAATGAGTGGTAACATTTCAGGTATATCATTAATTGTAATGAATGTGAGCTTACAAGCCTTAAGGACAGTATTATCTGTGATAAGGCGTTCCCTGACATTTTTAGTACCTTGGTATTACTTTTTTATCTTGAGTTATTGCGATACAGAGCAGTGTTTTCTAGTGGTAACTTGTTGGAACCATTTTCAATAGTCAAACGATTCTACCGAGGAGCGATTAGAGGACCTGCTAGACAGCTGCGTTATGTGGGTTGCATGCGAATCAGGCGAAATGCAATTCAGGTCGTTCGGATACTTTTGAGCACGACTGTACTTTTAATAAAAATCATAGATTCTGCCATGTCAATGATAATGACAGCATTGAAAAAGAAGATAAAGTTTATAAGTTTTGGTCATTAATTTCGCATCTAAATAAGAAATTTCAAGACACCATAGAGCCTCTAGGGTCAAACTTCTCCTTGGATGAGACCACAGAGTCTTATTATGGCCACCACTTTATGAAACAGAGTATAAGAGGCAAGCCAATTCGCTATGGTTTCAGATGGTGGTGTTTAGCTACATCTAATGGACATCTTATCAAATTTGAGCCATATGTTGGAGCAAGTCCAGAGATCCCCATAAGCCACTGGGACATTCTGTAGTTGAAAAGCTCTGTGTGGGCTACATCCCTCAGAACAGCACAGTTTACATTGATAATTACTTTATCTCTTTGTCTCTACTTGAATCTCTTTCTTCAGATGTAATCAGATGCACAGGAACCCTGAGAAGTAACCGATTGGAGAAGGCACCCGTGTCAGATATAAAGAAGGCACCACAAGGTACTACTCACGTGTAACTTGATACAGAGAATTCTATCATACTTGTAAGATGGAGCGACAATAGTCAAGTGACTCTGGGGAAAATGTACTGGATGAAGGTGAATTAGGTGAAAGTAAATGCTTGAGGTGGAATAGAGAATCAAGAAAGAAGGTTTCCATACCACAGCCTTCCCTTTTACAGGGATATAATCAAAAATGGTTCAAATGGCTCTGAGCACTATGGGACTTAACTTCTAAGGTCATCAGTTCCCTAGAACTTAGAACTACTTAAACCTAACTAACCTAAGGACATCACACACATCCATGCCCGAGGCAGGATTCGAACCTGCGACCGTAGCGGCCGCGCGGTTCCAGACTGTAGCGCCTTTAACCGCTTGGCCACCACGGCTGGCGGGATATAATCGCCATATCGGAGGAGTACATCTTTTTGACAATCTACGAAGATCATAGAAATGGTACTGGCCAATCATCAGGTTCCGCCTATATGGTGCTGTTGTGAATATGTGGCTCCTATACTTTCAGCTAAATAAAAATGTAAGCTTACCGGATTTTACTAGACTTATTGTACCTTCAATTCTGACTTCGCCCAACACTGAAAAGCCAAAGGTGTGAGGCCAAGATTTCTGTCACAGGTGCAAGAAGACATAAGATTTGATAATGTTGGACACATGACTGATGAGCAGAGCACTCAAAGAAGATGTCAACAGCGTGGTAAATGCACAAAATTTCTCTGAGTAAAATGCAATGTGGGACGCCATCCAAAGCGATGTTTCATTTTGTATCACCGGTGCCTGGAGGACTATGTGTTCTAATAAATATTTTTTTTGTTACTTTTCCTTTATTGTTGCAATGTCTTACTTTATTCATGTAACACAGTGCAGTTATTTTTTTGGTTCTACTATATGAATTTGCCATGTATTCTTAATGTATAAATAAATAATGTAATTTTGAAATAAAATACAATGAACATTACAATACCTGGAAATTATTATTGTACTTTTTCTTCATTTATTCGTGTAATGAATGATAATCACGAAAAATTCAACATAATACTTGTGACAAAATTGTATAATTAATTCTACCCCTTACTGCCCATCGTATGATATATCATACCTCAATAATTTTTTTACTCCTCACTGCCCACTGTATGATAATCATATATTAAAAAATATGAATTTAAGGCCACCATCATAAATTAACATTCATACTGTGATTATTAACACATGTGGGTAGTGGACCTGAAATTGTATCAAAATCTAAAAAAAGAAAAAAAAATCTGGGATATAATGGGTTAAAGAGAAACTTCACTGGAGCTCTTAAAATTGATGTAGAGGTTATAATTAATATTAGTCCTGTATTACAGTAATATACTGACCGAAATGTAAAACGCTTTACCATGAAGCACTAGTCCAACATAACGGGTTACCCAAAAGTCCGTTAACATCTGAAAATTCAATACTTCACGGAATAATGTAGGCAAAGAGGTAATAATTGACACACATGCTTGAAATGATATGAGGTTTATTGAAACCAAAAAAGTGCACAAAATGACCAACATAAGGCGCTTCGTATGATACAAAACCAATAATTAGCGTACAGCATATAAGTAGATATGGTGAGAAATTGCCGTCGGATGTTGTCTTTTAGTATCCCTAATGAGGTCGGACGATCGCTGTGGACCTGCGACTTCAGGTAAGCCCACAACCAATAATCACACTGATTGAGGTCTGGGGACCAGGGAGGCCAAGCATGACAGGAAGTAGCGAAACAGCACGTGATCCTCGTCAAAAAAGGTGCGCAAAGGCTATTTCACACGTTTAGCAGTATGGGGTGGAGCTCCATCTTACGTAAAAGTCGTACTTTCCAGCAGGTGTTTATCAACAAGGCTAGGGATGGTGCGATTCTGTAACATATCGGAGAACCTCGCACCGTCACGCTGACAGTTTGAACAGCACCACCCCGCATTTCCTCGAAGAAATAGGGTCCGATCACGACTGATGTGGCAAACCACACCATACCGTGACTGCAGTGGGAATCCCACTACAGTTCTAGGAATTCGGCAGCACAGATTCTGCAGTTGTGGTTGTTGACACACCCTTAGAGCGTGAAGTGGACTTCGTCGGTCCAGCGCCCTCTGTTGGCTGGCTTTTGCAGTCGTATTTGGTTTCAGTAAAACCCCAGGCATGTGTGTCAAGTTTTGTCTCTCCACTTACATTATTCCGTGCATTAGTGCATTATCAAATGTTAACGGACTTTTAGGTCACCCTGACTATCAAATTTTTGTGGAGATGTCGATACATAACGGGTGTTAAATGATTAAACTTTCATTCATTTCGGAACTAACGTCGATCATCAACGTCAGTGTGAGGTATGACTCCTAGGGACACGAATGCACGTGTGAGGAAATTCGTGCCTGAAACATACGTAGTGCCATTTTCAGAAAACTCACTGGGGGGAACTGATATGAAAATATACGTCTTTCCATCGCATCCCAGACATGCTCTGGACGACAAATCAGGGGACCCGGCAAGCCAGTATGTTCTTCAAGGCATTGTTATAAAAAAATTTAATCGAAGTAATAAAAAAAATTTAATGGAAGTAAAATGTGAACTAAAGTGCGAAGTCTTCGATTATCCTGCTGGAATATACCTCTCAGTAGCCTAGTCGTGAAGGACACGAGTTCAGGATTTAGCATTTCTGTCATGTACTGGCGAACATTCAGTCTCCCTAGAACAATTGACTCAATCATTATAGATTGGGCTTTATTCCAAAATCTCACTCTAGAGATGGTTCTGTTATGTATTTGCGCATTTCTGTATACAATGAGCTTCATTCCAGCCATCTTAGTGCACACAGTAGACACGTTGTTCCATACTTCACTCAAGAAAGGTCTTCATTCCGGGAATAAAGCCTTTTCTATACTCACTCTGCTAGTGTTAGTTTCTTTAACTGCAGTTTGTCATTCTTTAACTACAGTTTGTCAAAATATGGAGATTGCAGTGCCTTGTTCTTCAGAGTAAATTTCCTCAAGACATGAGAGATATAAAAAATAAAAATTACTCTTTGCCTCCGGAAAGGCAGAAACTAATGTGTGACCACATTGACAGAAAAATTTATGCATGATATGTTCCCGGAGAAACATCTTGAATCAGGAATGTATTAGGCTAAGTGCTTCAGAGAAAACATCAGTCTTGCCTTTGGCCGTCGTCAGGTGGACATTCGTGTAACATGTGAAGAGCTCAAACTGGTAATAAAGAGTTGATTTCATGATTAAGCTGCAAAACGAGAGCTTGTTGTTGAGTTAATGTTCCATCAACTGTGTAGCAAGGCACCTTATTCTGTAATGAAACAAACTCAAGAAGACTGCCTGAAAGAAAATAGCGTGTTACGTCAGTGTTTTGATTTTATGCAGAATTCGACATTACCTCACATTCCTGTCCAGGATTTACTTTAACTCAGGAAATTTCGGATTAATGTTTTTTGTGTAAAAAAATATGAAAACAAATTCTTCTGTGACGTATGTATACCATGAGGGAACAGCAAACAAGGGTGCAAATGAGGTATGTTCATTCCTGTTAAACTTTATAGAAGGAAATGCGTCCAACAACATTACTGAGGAGTTGAGATTGTTTTCAGATTGATCCTTTGGGCAAACATAACTCATTACATGATTAGGTTGTGCGTTGCGCTAGTGGATACAGGGAAATTTCTAAAGTGAAACAGTTCTTTTCTATCAGGGGCCATTCATTTAATTCTTGTGACAGAGATTTTGTTCTGATAAAACGTGCAGTAAGAATAGTGGCTCATATGTACAGTATACTGTGAAGGGCCACTATGAACTGATCACTTTACAGTGAAACTTGTTGAAAATGATGACATCTATGATTTTTCCAAATGATGATCAAAATACCATATGAAAGGAGGGTCACGTGATAAAGGTGTTTCGCCACAAGACAAAGTATCCTTTCGACCAACAGCTTTCATGTATTTTGAGCACTGTTCTACAAGTAATCAGATTATGGCATCTCTATAAATTGCAGGCTTGTAAGACACACTTTTAATTTGCGACTCCTTGCAACTTGAGTTCAGTTCTCATTAACAAGGGAATGTGATGACCAAGTTCCTATCACTGTGTTGAAAATTAATGATATATGCGGCTTCCTAAGATATATTTCTGAATAATATAAATCTTTCTATGATCCGATTTCTGAGAAAAGAATATAAAATGCATGATTGATTTTGTTTAAATTTCGCACTTATATGAATAACTTCATACTTTAAATTGTAATAATGCATTCACTATCTGTGTAGATATGCAGTCACTTTGTAAATCCAGAGAAAATAATGTAAAACTATATGCACTGAAAGCAAACGGTATCACATTTTACTTTTATTATTCATTTCACTGGTGAAAGGACTTCATTCCAAATTTCAGATGACCATTTTTAAATAGGAGATAGATGTGGGCTAAGGTTAATGTATTCTCTAATACTAGCCTATGTATGTATATATGTATGTATGTATGTATTAAACTGGGGACCTAGAAACGACGGAGAGGCTTCGTCCCCGTCATAACCCTCAACACTACACAACGCCACAACGGGCTACAGCAGTCCACTCAACCCACCGCCGCCCCACACCGAACCCAGGGTTATTGAACGGTTCGGCCCCCAGTGGACCCACCTGGGAACGTCACATTCCAGACAAGTGTAACCCCAGTGTTTGAGTGGTAGAGTAATTATGGTGTACGCGTACGTGGAGACAGTGTTTGCGCAGCAATCGGTGACATAGTGTAACTGAGGCGGAATAAAGGGAACCAGCCCGCATTCGCCGAGGCAGATGGAAAACTGCCTTAAAAACCATCCACATGCAGGTCGGCACACCGGACCTCGACATTAATCCGCCGGGCGGATTCGTGCCGGGGACCAGAACGCCTTCCCGCTCGGGAAGCAGCGCGTTAGACCGGCCGGCTAGCCAGGCGTGCTTACACTTGTCTATCAACTCATTTTTGGTACTATTAAAAACTGTTCAAATTATTACACATACAAGGTAAAAAAAATTTCAATTCCTAAAAAATGGTGATTTTTTCTAAGATGACTGATTCAATTAGTAATACAGTCCTGCAGTCACGTTCAGTCGCTTCCAGCACCGTATTTCCAGGATTTGGAGGAGTACAGGTTTCGAGAAAGGCCGCTACCTGTGAGCTTCCATTTGTTTGTCTACAGACACATTGTTGTCGGCGTTACCACCACAAACAGAAGCGGACCTCGTCGCTGAACGCAACAGAATTCCACTCACTGTCCCAGTTATCTCTGCCTCTACGCCGTGCAAGCCTTTGTGGTTTGTGGTATGGTGCCAATGGTAAACGACAGAGAAACTCTAGATTTCAACTCAGATTCTAGTAATCTGTTCTGGGCGGTCTGTGTGACACTTTGTATGAAGCCTACAGTCGGATTTCATCTGTTCTCACCAGTATGTTCGTCTGAGCCAATCGATCAGTCCTCCGAAATTCTCGTGGTGCAGTCCGTCTGGAAAGATCCTTGCCAACTCTTCTTGTGAACTGAGTCCATCTCGTGACCATTCACTGTGCAGTCACTGCATTACAGCTAACTGCCTGTGCGATCTGTCAGTATAACGTACCATGTCCCTCCTGATAATGATTCGGCCTGAGGTCCATAAGATGGCGATATGTTGCACGAACACGTCCTCTGTGCATGCTGAGTTGCGATCTCCACGTTACAAGGTCCAGCAACGTTAGACGGACCCAATAACCATCATGTACTCACACCATTCCTCATCTCAAGAATTACTTCTTTGAAATTAAGCTCGCAGTAGGATGCAGTTATAATGAACAAAAAAAATACTTCAAATGGCTCTGAGCACTATGGAACTGAGGTCATCAGTCCCCTAGAACTTAGAACTACTTAAACCTAACTAACCTAAGGACATCACACACGTCCATGCCCGAGGCAGGATTGGAACCTGCGACCGTAGCGGTCGCGCGGTTCCAGACAAGCGTCTAGAACCGCTCGGCCACACTGGCCGGCTTTAATCGACATATTCCAAAGGCATGCAAATACTAGAGTACCAGTTTCATAGCGTTCAGTCGAGATATTTCAGTGAATCTCATAAAGTTATTCCACAGCATTACATCTAGGTGAGAAAAGTCATGGGATAGCGAGATGCACATATACAGATGGCGGTAGTATCGCGCACAGAAGGTACAAAAGGGCGGTGCACTGGCGGAGATTCACGTAAAAAGCTTTCCGACATTATTATGGCCGCACGACGGGATTCAACGGGCTCTGAATGCGGAATGGTAGTTGGAGCTAGATGCTTGGGACATTCCATTTCGAAAATTATTAGGGAATGTAATACTTCTAGATCCACAGTGTCAAGAGTGTGCCAAGAATACCAAATTTCAGACATTACCTCTCAACACGAACAACGCAGTGGTCGACGGCGTTCACTTAACAACCGAGAGCAGCGACGTTTGCGTAGAGCTGTCATTACTAACAGAGAAGCGGCACTGTGTGAAATAACCGCAGAAATGGGCGAACGACGAATGTATCCGTCAGTGCGTTTGCTAATAGCACGATATCGCCTGCAGCGCCTCTCCTGGGCTCGTGACTATATCGGCTGAACTCTAGACGACTAGAAAACCGTGGTCTGGTCACATGAGTCCCGATTTCAGTTGGCAAGAACTGATGGTAGGGTCAGAGTGCGGAGTAGACCTCACGAAACCGTGGGCCTAAGCTTTCCACGAGGCACCGTGCAAGCTGGTAGTGGTTTGATAATGGTGTGGGCTGTGTTTACATGGAATGGACTGGATCCTGGTTATGTTCGGCTAGTTAGAGCCCATGTTCAATCATTCCTGGTCTTCATATTCCCAAAGAAGAATGGAATTTTTGTGGGTGACGATGCACCATGTCGCTGGATCACAATTGTTCGCAATTGATTTTAGAAGCATTCTAGACATTTCGAGCGAATGATTTGGCCACCCAGATCGCCCGACATAAATGCCATCGAACAGTTATGGGACATAATCGAGAGGTCAGTTCGTGCAACAAATCCTGCACTGTCACACCTTCACAGTCCTGGACGGCTATAGAGGCAGCATTGCCCAGTATTTCTGCAGTGGCCTTCCAACGACTTATTGTGTACACGCAACGTCGAGCTGCTGCACTGTGACGGGCAAAAGAAGGAGGTATCCCATGACCTTTATCACCTCTGTGTATAATTAAATAAATCGTTTATCCTTATGCCATTCCACGTTCACAGATTTCTCGACGTTTACATCTTATGGTATGTGGTAGATGGTCCTTTTGGTCACTCTATCATTTCATCCCTCATACTCCATTTTGGCGTGGAGCATGGGAAGAACAAATGTCGATAACCCTCCGTATGAGCTGTAATTTTCCATGTTCTTTTCAGCTTCTCCCGGAGTAATTCATGACGAAATAGTTCATGGATGAAAGGTCGGATGTCAATGTACAAGGGGCACAATGTTTCGGCGAGCGACCGCATTGCCTTCATCGGGTGCGCTGACGAAGAGCATCAAACAATGGCAACGTGATCACTTGCTGCAATACTTTGCCCATTGGACACTGACATTCGTGCACTGTTTTATCTAGTTTTTCATTTTGTGATACTCATGTGGGAAGAGTACATCTACATCTATATCTACATCGATACACCGCGAACTACCGTACGGTGAGTGGCGGAGGGTACCGCTGCAGTCATGGACTGTGGGCTGGTCCCGGCGGAGGTTTGAGTCCTCCCTCGGGCACGGGTGTGTGTGTTTGTCCTTAGGATAATTTAGGTTAAGTAGTGTGTAAGCTTAGAGACTGATGACCTTAGCAGTTAAGTCCCATAAAATTTCACACACATTTTTTTTTTTTTTTTTTTTTTTTTTTTTTTTTTTTTTTTTTTGCGGAGTGTACCATGTACCACTAGTAGTCATTTCCTTTCCTGTTCCACTCTCAAATAGAGCGAGGGAAAAACGACTGTCTATATGCCTCCATTTGAGCCCTAATCTCTCACAACTTATCTTCGTGGTCCTTACTTGCAGTGTATGTTGGCACCAGTAAAATCGTTCGGCAGTCAGCTTTAGATGTCGGTTCTCTATATTTTGTCAATAGTGTTTCTCGAAAAGAACGTTGCCTTAACTCCAGGGATTCCCATTTGGATTCCTAAACCATCTCCGTAGCATTTACATGTTGTTCAAACCTACCAGTAACAAACCTAGCAGCCCGCCTTTGAATTGCTTCAATGTTTTCCTTCAATCCGACATGGTACGGATCTCAAACACACGAGCAGTACTCAAGAATAGCGTCCTATATGCGGTCTCCTTTACAGGTGAACCACTCTTTCCTAAAATTCTGCCAATAAACCAAAGTCGACCACCTTCCCTACCACACTTCTAAACATGCTCGTTCCATTTCATATCGCTTTGCACGTTATGCCCAGATGTTTAAACGACTTGACTGTGTCAAGCAGGACACTACAAATGCTGTATACGAACATTACAGATTTGTTTTTCCTCCTCATCCTGATTAACTTACATCTTTTAAGATTTAGAATAGCTGCCATTCATCATACAAACCAGATATTTTGTCTAAGTCGCCTTTTACTCAACTTTGACACCTTATCGTACACCACAGCATCATCAGAAAAAATCACACCAGATATGCTGTCCGATTTCTCTCGGAACGTACACTCTCAGAACATACATAGTAAACTTCTTTGCAGTGCACAACTTCTCTCTTGTAGCATATGTCACCGGGGTTTGTTCAGTATCTCCGCAACGCTCTGGCATTTACAATAGGATCTAGTGACGAAGCGTGCCGTTCTTCATTTCATCCTCTCTATGTCTTCCAGACGCGGATTCCAGAAGGAGGGGGAGGGAAGGAGGTGTCATAGGAGTCGCCCTGAAGAATGTTTCAGTAGAAACATTTATATTTTTGCATATGACAGTCCCCAAATGTCACAGCCATCTTTCGGAGAATAAATTGGTATGAAAGCAAAGTGTTTTGAAAATGGGGAGGTATTCCAGAATTTACAAACTGCGCTTTAAACACAGGATGCAGTTCAGTTGCTGTATGAGGGTGTGCTCACGTGGGTGGGCTTGCAACCTAAACGTTAGGTTCCAGCCAGGTAATGGCGCGCGTACGAAAACCTGACCTATCTGCTGTTATAAAAAAAAAAAAAATCCAGCACATTTCTTGCACCTGCAGGCAGAACCGGCAAATCATAGGAAGCTAAGTTGAGTTAGGCAAGTCAGACGAGGTAAGACCCTGCACTTAGAAAGAAAAAAAACCGATTATCTCATTTCCCAAAAGTAGGTGGCAAAGATTCAAAGAAACAGGATTCCCCCCATTTAGACTCTTGTTTAGTCATGTTTTGCAGACTAGAGTTCACAATCGTAGTACTGAGTGAAATACTGATAATTGTGAGTGTACACTTTGATTTTATGTTCTTTTATGATATTATCCAAATTGTGTTTGTTTGTTGCTATTGTACACTATTTGATCGAACGTGTGCAGACTCTCCTATATACTCTGGAATTGACCATTATATGCCGGCCGAAGTGGCCGTGCGGTTAAAGGCGCTGCAGTCTGGAACCGCAAGACCGCTACGGTCGCAGGTTCGAATCCTGCCTCGGGCATGGATGTTTGTGATGTTCTTAGGCTAGTTAGGTTTAACTAGTTCTAAGTTCTAGGGGACTAATGACCTCAGAAGTTGAGTCCCATAGTGCTCAGAGCCATTTGAACCATTTGAATTGACCATTATGTGTCACCAGCCCACTGTGCAGAAGGTGGTGGAGAGTGTTATGTTGCCAGTAGAGAAGAAATAACAACAGAATGGGTCGTTCGGGAGAGCTCAATGACTTCGAACGTGGATGTTACCTGAGTAACAAATCAAGTAGGAGCATTTCAAGCCTTCTAAAGCTGCCCAAGTCGGCTGCTGATGTCGTGACTAAGTGGAACAACCACAGCTGAATCAAGTCCAGACACACCTCATCTACTCACGGACAGGGACTGTGGTCATTGTAAAATATCACATGAAATCTGCTGAAGAAATCATCCGCAGCTTCCAAAGTGCTACAAGCAGTCCACCTCGTACAACCATTGTGCTTAGGGAGTTGCAAACGATGCGGCTCCTCGTAAGCTACACATTTCCCGTAATCACCGCTAAGCGACGCTTTAGGTGATGTAAAATGCAGATCCACTGGGCAGTGGATGACTAAAAACAAGTGATATGGAAAGACGGATAATACTATACCATGTGGCAATCCGGTGGAAGTGTTTGCTTTTGGCGAACGCCTGCCATCACGTGTAGTGCCAACAGTGAAGGACGGAGGATGTTGTGATACGGTATGGGGGTGTTTTTCGTGGTTAGGGTGTGGTCTCCTTTTTGCCATTAAGGAGACGCCAAATACGGAAAGATATGAACTCACTTTACAGCACTGTGTACTGCGTACAATAGAGGAACAGTTCGGAGACGACAATCGTATCGGCATAACAATGCATCCTGTTACAAAAAATCGTGCCTCGTGGAGCATAGCATTCCTGAAATGGACTTGCCTGCCTTGAGTCTGACCTGAATCCAACAGAACACGTTTGGGGTGAGAGTGAACATCGACTTCACTCCAGTCGCCAGCGTCAAACATTCCTCCGCAGACATTCCTTAGCAGAATGAAATTCAACTCTCAGTTCTCTCATATTACATACTGGAACCTATGGATTGAGGCAGTCAGATAGATGCAATATTTCTCGATTTCCGAAAACCATTTGATTAAGTTACACACCTGCGTTTATTATCTGAAGTAGGGCCATATGGGGTATAAAGTGAAATCTGTGACTGGATTGAGGAGTTTTAGTAGGAGGCAGCACGTTATCTTGGATGGTGAGTCATCTACAGGTGTTGAAATAACTTCGGGTGTGCCCCAGGGGAGTGTGTCGGACCCTTGCTGTTCGTGTTGTGTGTTAATGAGCTTGGGTGTAATATTGATAGTAACATTAGAGTTTTCCCAGATGATCTACTCGTCTATAATAAAGTACCGTCTGAATGAAGCTGCACAAATACTCAGTGAGATCTTGATAACATTTCAAAGTGGTGCAAAACGTAGTAACTTGCTATAATGTTCAGAAATGTAAAACTGTGCACTTCATCTAACCAGTAACGTATCATTAATTAAAGAAGCGTATTAGCTAAACGAAATTATTAGTTTGCACATGGCAGCTGCAGCATCCAGATTTCTGTCGATGTTTTAACGATGTACTTACTGAAGTTTCAAATATGTATCACACCAATGGAAGACGCCCGAAAATCGTATTGGCATAATTAAAAATACGTAGAAAAGTAGCTGGTTACTATATTCTTTAAAATAAAATTTAAAAAAACCTAGTATCCTACGACTGTAAAATCAATGGGAAACTTTGGAATCGGTCAACTCACGCAAATAGATGGGTATCAGATTTGGTAGAAATATGAAATGGAACACTCCTATAATCTCACAAGGGACGTCCCCCAGATCGAACAAGACTTAACACTTTCGCGCACAGGCCCATCTAACATTTGTAACCATGCCTGCCACGGAGTGTGCTCTTACACTACTGGCCATTAAAATTGCGACACCAAGAAGATGACGTGCTACAGACGCGAAATTTAACCGACAGGAAGAAGATGCTGTGATATGCAAATGATTAGCTTTTCAGAGCATTCACACAAGGTTGGCGCCGGTGGCGAAACCTACAACGTGCTGACACGAGGAGAGTTTCCAACCGATTTCTCATACACAAACAGCAGTTGACCGGCGTTGCCTGGTGAAACGTTGTTGTGATGCCTCGTGTAAGGAGGAGAAATGCGTACCATCACGTTTCCGACTTTGATAAAGGTCGGATTGTAGCCTATCGCGATTGCGGTTCATCGTATCACGTCTCGATCCCTGAGTCCACAGATGGGTACGTCTGCAAGACAACAACCATATGCACGAACAGTTCGACGGCGTTTGCAGCAGCATGGACTATCAACTCGGAGACCATGGCCGCGGTTACCCTTGAAGCTGCATCACAGACAGGAGCGCCTGCGATGGTGCACTCAACGACGAACCTGGGTGCACGAATGGCAAAACGTCATTTTTTTGGACGAATCCAGGTTCTGTTTACAGCATTATGATGGTCACATCCCTGTTTGGCGACATCGCGGTGAACGCACATTGGAAGCGTGTATTCTTCATCGCCATACTGGAGTATCACCCGGCGTGATGGTATGGGGTGCCACTGGTTACACGTCTCGGTCACCTCTTGTTCGCATTGACGGCACTTTGAACAGTGGACGTTACATTTCAGATGTGTTACGACCCGTGGCTCTACCCTCCATTCGATCTGTGCGAAACCCTACATTTCAGCAGGATAATGCACGACCGCTTGTTGCAGGGCCTTTTTGGATACAGGAAATGTTCGACTGCTGCCGTGGCCATCATCATGATGCTCGCATCCGTGTTTGGCGACATCGCGGTGAACGCACATTGGAAGCGTGTATTCTTCATCGCCATACTGGAGTATCACCCGGCGTGATGGTATGGGGTGCCACTGGTTACACGTCTCGGTCACCTCTTGTTCGCATTGACGGCACTTTGAACAGTGGACGTTACATTTCAGATGTGTTACGACCCGTGGCTCTACCCTCCATTCGATCTGTGCGAAACCCTACATTTCAGCAGGATAATGCACGACCGCTTGTTGCAGGGCCTTTTTGGATACAGGAAATGTTCGACTGCTGCCGTGGCCATCATCATGATGCTCGCATCCGTGTTTGGCGACATCGCGGTGAACGCACATTGGAAGCGTGTTTTCGTCATCGCCATACTGGCCAATCACCCGGCGTGATGGTATGGGGTGCCATTGGTTACACGTCTCGGTCACCTCTTGTTCGCATTGACGGCACCTCGAACAGTGGACGTTACATTTCAGATGTGTTACGACCCGTGGCTCTACCCTTCATTCGATTCCAGCGAAAGTCTACATTTCAGCAGGATAATGCACGACCGCATGTTGCAGGTCCTGTACGGGCCTTTCTGGATACAGAAAGTGTTCGACTGCTGCCCCGGCCAGCACATTCTCCAGATCTCTCACCAATTGAAAACGTCTGGTCAATGGTGGCCGAGCAACTGGCTCGTCACAGTACGCCAGTCACTACTCTTGATGAACTGTGGTATCGTGTTGAAGCTGCATAGGCAGCTGTACCTGTACACGCCATCCAAGCTCTGTTTGACTCAATGTCCAGGCGTATCAAGGTCGTTGTTAAGGCCAGAGGTGGTTGTTCTGGCTACTGATTTCTCAGGATCTATGCACCCAAATTGCGTGAAAATGTAATCACACGTCAGTTCTAGTATAATATCTTTGTCCAATGAATACCCGTTTATCATCTGCATTTCTTCTTGGTATAGCAATTTTAATGGTCAGTAGTGTAGTTTGTGGACAATAACGCTTGCAGTCTTGGAGGATGGGGGTTAGCAAGACAGTCAGTCAGTTACCACAGCAGGTAGCTAACGTATTTAATATACATGTATCAGTATTGCCGCACTTATACAGCAAAAATGAACGAAATCATTAATTTTTGGAACGCTTTAATATTGTGGCATCCAAGTCAAGAAGACGTTATCCAACGGAAGGCGGTGTAGGACAGGATGATGACACTTTGGCAGTGTTTTTGATAGATCGGATTATTCAGAAACGTAAACAATTAGTTGACTGCTCAATTGAAGTTACAGTGGATGGGATAGTGGATGAAGAAAACGACTTTATAGGCGATAACGCGATTAACAGTGTTTAAGATTGTAGTGTTTGAGTGAGTCGCGGAAACAGACCTCCTCAAAGAGAAACTTGTAAGGTGGCTGTATTTTCGCACCTTACAAGCACTCACTACATACTTTGCCGTGATTTACAACCGGAATGAGGTATCATTTGGTAGGTTGTACATCGTATATATGAATATTTAGAGAAGACTGACATTGTCACTTACACCTTGTAAATAGTTGTTAAAGCTTATTGCATGAAAGGTGATGGAGTGTAGTTATTATCAAAACGGCGTAATGGATGATTGCCTATACTAGAAGAGGTTGGAACACCAGTGGAAAAGAAACAGTGGGTGTAACTGAAGCCCTGGGTGGAAAAGCCCGCACAGGTGTGTCGGTCCTGCGTAACACAGGAAGTAGCCTAGACCGACGGTCAGGGTAGCTGAGCGCTGAAGTACAATACAGTGGCTGCCGGCCGGCCAGTAGGATGACCAGGTAATACTTCGCAAACTCTCAAAATCTTGGACGAAGCAGAGAGGAACGGGCAAGTGCTACCTCGGAAATCACACAGGCTGGGTTATTTCTGAGGATTTTTACTCTGAGAAGCGTATGTATTCCTAATTAACGAGTATAGGTATTTCCTCGCCAACTTTCCGCACTGGACGACAAAAGACTAAAATATGGTAGTCAGCGTTGGGAAGAATCTGTAGAGAGGGAGAATATTCCGTGGTTTCAAGAATATGATTCGCCTTCTGCAGTTATGAGGGAGGGGAGCCGAGCTTTGCTGGGAAGCCAGTAGTGGAGAGAAAGAGGTCTTCCGTTTTGAGCACCCGTGTTGGACGGTCGCTCAGTATCAGCTTTTGTTGGTACAGACGGGCTTGCTTTCTTTGCTCCCAGGATATTTTATAGTTAGAACGGTTAGGCACTGTACTGTTGCTAACTTATCCCTTTCCACCCTGAACACCTTTTTTTGAAAATGGTGAATAAAGTTGAATTCTCTGTATACTTGGGCATAGTAGACACTGGGAAAAACAATAAAAAGACTCTTCCATAAAAAATTTAGTGGGAAAACAACTAGCACAATCGTGAGGGTCAGGTTTTATTTCACCAAAATTATTCTCTGACTTCCCGCTATTTGTTTGATATTATAAGTTACCTGAGGAACAGTTATGGATAAAAATTATTCTTCCATTACTTTTATTTATTAGTTATTATAAAAAATGTTACATAGATTGCAAATCATGTTCATTAATAATAAATTGTTTTTATTTATATTGTAACACAAAGTCATGGTTCAGACTGCTTCACTTTTCGTGAAATAATTTGAGACAATCCTTTCCTTTTCCAAGACATAAGTACTGATTGCATTTTATGCACTTTGTCTTTGTTCTGGAACTGCAGCGCTCATACTGACCAGTGATCATACCCATTATATCGCTTGTCCAAACCTGCTTTCGGATGGGGTTTGTAAACTTTTGCCTTTGTGGAGGTACTTAACGTATCATCTAACGGTGTTTCAAACTCTTCAGCTCTCCTCTTTCTGTCTGGATATGACAGAAGAGCCTCAGCTAGAGACATTATAAATTTCAACAGATCCATAATGTTCTTTTTGGCAGTCTGGTTTCTGGTTTCTGTGACACTTTGTGAACTCCTGCACTCTTCAGGAACTTCTTCGGCACTCAAATCATCATCATACGAGTCGTCTGTCTGCTGAATATTTGAAGGAGAAGGAACAAACTCGTCGTCTTCACCTGACGAAATGCCACTCAAATCCGAATCCTCTAATAGAGAACGGATTTCTATGTCTGATAAACCTGCATTCAATAACGCGAATGTGCATAAAAACTTTCCCATTCAAAACTGTATGAAAAGCAGTAATATAGGGAGGCCAATGACACAACCAACAACACCCACTCGAGGATGAAGTTACACAGTCAACACCTAACCCGCACAATCGTGCTAGTACAAATTTAACGCACAATTACTGTGCAAAGATATGAAGTTACTAATAATTATCAATATCACAACGTTGTACACACTATTACAAATAACCAGATACAGCAAATCGCCGAAACAATTCAATTTAACTTAATTATGAGCTACTAACCAGGCGTCGCCATAATGCTCACTTCTTGATCAACTTAAACAATATGTGCTGCAATCTGTTGGCGCCGAATGGCAACATAAACATGAGAAACGCGTAGCGCACAACCTGCACGATCGTTGCAGGTCGGTTGGAAGCAAGGCAAGAGATTCAGTTTCCCGTAAAAAAATAAAAACCGAACCCGCACGATCGTGTGGGTTCGGGTGGAAACGGTTATACAATTCTGGACTTCGCCTCCAGGTAGGGAGTCATCGTTGAGTATGCAGCGTTCAGTGGTTGAGATCACTTCTTGTGCCTATATTCATGTAGAGATGTTATCTGAATTCCGTCCTTGTGGCTGGGAGTTCGCGTCTCTTGTCTGTAGAACACAGAGAGGAGAAGACAGTATTAGATTATACTAGTCAGAGGACCACCTTCTGCCGTCCTAGTATTTGGAAGAGTTTTTATTTTGTGGCTGGAGTTGTTTCATCGTTGCAGACGTGTACGGGAACCATCACTCCGACGCGCCGGACGCAGTACGTACGGGATATTGCTAATTGCTTCGACTTATCAGGGCTATAAAGCTAAACAGCTGTGACTTTGTAAGTTTTATTTCCACTGAGGTTGCACACCACTGTAGATCATCTTTCAAAGTGTTATCTTGTAGTGTTTGGTACGTAGATGATGTCAGTCACCTCATGTTAATTACATTAGATCGTGTAGCCATAAAAAGGGGCAGATTTGGGCACTTGATCAATAATATTAGTTAGGAAATTAATTTGAATCTCTTAATGCCCATTGGACATTGATATATAAACATTTTTAATATATAAAGGGGTTTTAATCTACAAGTAATGTATAAGCAGAAACAGCATTTATCATTTTGTAGTTACTAGTTCCCTTAGTCATCCATTTATGTTTATGTTGTAATTTATATGTTAAAGAGCAAGAAGGAGGAGATAATATCACCACTAGGAGATCCTAAGGTCTTCTTCAGGGGGGCAGTCAGACAGGACCAAATCTTCATCTTCGCATTCAGTATTTTCGGTTGCGCACATTCATTTTTACACCTGCCTGGAGTAGCATCTTGGAAACTAATAGTTTTGGTGACCACGAACCTTTACAAGAAAAGATATCCAATGGTTCATTACTATCCCCTTGTTATCTTTCAAGCAACTGAGACAGTCTCATTGTGAGGAATAGCAGAGTATCCCGTTCGACAGCATTCACGATTTGTATGTATCCGTTACCAGGAAAATTCTGTCTATTTTGAGTGTGAAAGGAGGAGTCTCATCGTAAGTAAGTGTGAGTCTCTATTACTTTATGCAGCACCTATTAAAGAGATCTATAGCCTCAATGCAACTAAGTGATACCAAGATTCAATGACGTTCACACTATAATAATCACCTGTTAGTGTCAATCAATTACACAGACGTCAGGTATTCTGTAGTACTGAAAGCAAATTCGCTGAACACGTCATGTAATGTTTTCCTCTTTTTCATTTTGGCATTATGTTTCATAACGGCGACTTATTTCTTCAACTTCTTTTTTTTGTGTTTTATCATCTGCTGTAGATATACCCTAACCCAGAGAAATGTATGTCTGGCAATGACGGCGGCGATATCCTCTTTCGTGTTTCGCTAAGATAAATGTTGTGCTATTGTGTACTCAATCTGACGTGCTCGTGTTATTTAGCTTGTAAGGTGGGAAGGAGAACCAGACTAGGATCGAAACCAAACTGCGATGTAACCGTTGGATGGTACACTGAATGTGTTTTTTTGGCGATTCCTCATGTCGTTTGTGCAAATGCCAGGTAGGGCCCTAAATACCGCCTCAGCATAGGATACACAAATAGTTAAAGTACACAGAACGTTGTTTACACGATTCACAAATAGATGACAAACATGACTTTCCGCCCTTGGAGTGATTGATGACTGTGGCGTCTGATAGGGCATTTGGCTAAAAACTTAAATAATAAAATGAAATGTGCCAAATCCTGAAAAACTAACCCTATACTAGGATGGGGAAAAGCTAGGGAAAGATCATATACTTATAGCAAATGAAGTTATAAACACTACAGATAGCTGTGCATATAATGTCTTATTCTCCTCTGTGCAGTAGTAATTCGTAAAAATAATGAGCAAAGAAGATCAAGAGACCTTGTAGTTCAAACAGTTCCAAAAATGCACTGTTGTCTTTCCAGGCACATTCTCCCTTTGGTCGACATAAAATGTGTGTTCCAGTTCATTTCATGTTTCCTTTCGATTTAACAAATTCTCCTAATTTGTGCTATTACTTTGGACTAGCTGTAATTGATTAGAATGCTATTAAGACAATAGGCTTTTGGTAGAATTTCATCAATCACAGTATTTTATCTGTTTGGACCACTTGGTTTAAAATGAACAATATTAATTTTTTATGTTTACTTTTAGGTTCTCTCTTTCAAAGTGAGCTCTTGCCTTTTCAGTAAAGTTATGCATTTCTTCAACTAGGCTGGGCTCATTGTCTGCATAGCAGACACCAGATGTATCCTTTTTTTCTTTTTTTTATGGGACATAACCGCTAAGGTCATCAGTCCCTAAGCTTACACACTACTTAACCCAAATTATCCTGAGAACAAACACACACATCCATGCCCAAGGGAGGACTTGAACCTCCACCGGGACCAGCCGCACAGTCCATGAATGCAGCACCTTAGACTGCTCGTCTAATCCTGCGCAGCCCAGATGTATCATCTGAATACATAGTGATCAATTGCTTATTGTCAAGAGAACTTGGGAAATCATTTACATAGCATATAAATAGGACTGGACCTAAAATAGAACCCTGAGGAACACCAAAATGTATATTTCTTATACTTGACCTTCTCCTCTCCAGCATTTCTCCGTTAGAGTACATAATCTTCATGCACTGTTGTCTACCCTTTAAATACGTTCCTAGCAATTGCATGAGATTTCCAGTGACACCACTCTTCGCAGTTTTTGATAAGAGCACGTCATGATGTACTCTATCAAAAGCCCTTGAGAGGTCTAGGAACACTCCTGCTACTTGGGATTTTTCATTTATTTTTTTCAAGTACATTATGGTCAAATTGTACTGCTGCTGACGTGGTACTTCGACCTCTTCTGAATCCATGCTGGAAATCGCTTAATTTGTTAGCATTGTTGTAATGTTCCAAATTTTTTAAAATATTATTTTCTCTGTCACTTTGCTGAAAGTTGATATTAGGGCAATGGGTCTGTAATTCTGTACATGCTTTATTTCCTTCTTTCTGTGTATTGGTTTCACTACAGATAGTTTCAACTTGTCAGGGAACACACTATATTTGAGAATACAGTTTATTAGATGAACTAGTGGTTTCATTAGTTCATGTTTACATTTCTTCAATAGATATGCAGAAATTTCATCTAATGTTGCTGATTTTTTGTTTCTAAGGCTATCAATAAGCTGCAGAATGTCATATGTGCTTACTGTGGGTAGTGTACTGCAGTTCTGTTTGTTACAGGACAATTATGAGTGCTATATACCCTGTTTCATCATTTTCGACAGCATCTATAAAGTAATTATTAAAAATATCGCTGAGTAGAAGAGAATCAGAGATATCTCCATTGTTCACAGTTAAGTGTACATTATTAATTTTAGTTTCTGTTTCATTGTTCCTAATTTTATTTACAATAGACTAGCGAATCTTTGAAACGTTATCTGAACCTCGTATCTGTTGACTAATTCTTTCTGATTTTAATCTCCTGACTTCTTTATGGTACTTATATTTCTACTGCTTGTAGAGTTCTTTATGTAACTCTAAGTTAGTCAGTCTGTGTAAGCTGTACATGTTTTCCATTTTTTCTTTCAGATATTTTATTTTAAAATCTAATGGCATGAGTTTTGATTTTGAAGATTGATTTTTCTGGATACTCACTTCATTAATGGGATGGCTCTATTTAAGTGCTCAGTCATTATTTCTGTGAACATGTTCCATTTATTGTTGACCTCAATGGTAGTCAAAACTGATCCCCATGATACCTGGCTTAAACTGTGTCTGTTGTTTGCAGATAATATTCGCCTGTGCTTGTACATTTTTCTGTGCATGAATTTGGTACTGCATTTTAACACTAGTGTTTGACCTAAATGATCTGAGAGGTGACCATTTATTACGTCTGTTGAGATGATGTGGTCATAATTTGTGATAACATGATCAGTTTAACTACTATGTGTGTTAGCAATTATGGTGGGTACTAGTCCAAGAAGATCTTGAACCCCATAAGACAGGATACAATCTGTAAAACGTTTGCTTTCCTGACCATTATGTAAAGTGTTGATGTTCAGATCTCCCATTATGACAAGATTTACACTTCTGCAGCCTGACATTAATTTACTTAAAACTCCATCAAGTGATTTCAGAAAAGCATCAAAGTTTCCACAGGGGGATCTATATACACCTATGACATAGAAAGGAACAGTGGAAAAAGTGATTTTAAGAACTGTAATTTCGAAATCTTTGTCTAAACAGAAATTGTTCCCCCATAGCACTTTTTCTGTGGTGGTTATGAAGTTAAATTTTCTTGAGTAGATGGCAACACCACCACCTTTATTGTGTGTTCTGCAGTAGAACGTATCTAGGTTGCAGGCTTCTAATTGGCAATATTGAATGTTGTTCAATGTTTTCTGGTATTCTGTAACTATTACTACATGTGGAGATAATCCTGTGATAAATGATTCAAAAGCATCTATTTTGTATCCTAAACCCTGTACATTATAATGCAAAAGTGATAAATTATTCTCATGTGGACATATGAAACACATACAATTGCATCTGGTGTTGCGCTGGTGGAAGGTTTTATTGTCTTAATAGAACATCGCTCTTGTCCTGCCGATGTATTGTTTTACTTACCTGGCATTTAGTGGTTGATTCTCTCAAGTATTCGCTATTTTTGTCCTCGAGAGGGATGGCCTCTGTAGCACAGCACTGCACATTCAACTTGTTGGTCACTATTTCTTGGATCTGTTTTATAACTAAGTCCTTCCCTAGTCTGTTCAGACGTAAGCCATGAGATGTGTGGTATCTGTTTCCTACACAGCTTATGTCCACAAATGTAACATTTTTGAATCTCGTGCATATATGTAGGATCTGTTTATTTGCGCTTCGCACTTTTTTATTAACACACGACCAGACTGGCAAGGCATATCGATGTGGAACAGAGAAGACGATCGCATTTGAACTTCACAGCTCATGTAGACTTCTTTTAAGTGAGATCACTAGGTCTTTGTTTCGTTTCTTGCTACGTCATTTGCTCCTGCTAAGAACAAAAAAAGTCGTTATTTGTTGTTGCTGTTTTCATGTTATGGTTCATGGAAGTCACTGCCTGAGTTATTAACCTAATATTACATTTTATAGTTTCTGGAGCCTCTCATTAACAATTCCGTTTCCATATGTACTTTACCCAATGTTCTCTAGATTGCTAAGGCCATACCCTTGGACAAAAAGGAAGTCACAGACAATGTTAACAGTTATAGGCCTGTGGCAGAGCTTAGTGGTTTCTCAAAGATCTTTGAGAAGCTCTTTTATAATATGTTCATGTAGATCATGGTCATGGTTGAAGGTGTCAATGAGGACAAATTTCGTTTCATTCAGTACGCATGTTTACTACATATTTAGTGGCTGTAACAGTTTCAACTGACAAGTTATCATCAACAGTCCATAATTATTTCTTGGCCTTTCGCTGCGTCAAAGCATTCTGGGAGTCATCATTTCCTTTAAGCTCTCACTAGGGGACTAAAGGACTTCGATGTAAACATTGTCCAAGAAATATTTATAGGCATTGACTGAAATAAACTTTACAGTTCTTTTATAATAGACTTCAGAAGTTTATAAATAAACATCATTGCTATCAGATTACCAGCAATGGCTTCAAGCAATTTACATGCACAACAACTTTTGTCTATGAGTACCTAAACACTGTCCACACCGTCCTATAAGCCATAGATGGGAAATGAAATGGCTACTGCAATATTTCTGATTCGTTCCAAAGTTGGAAAGAGGGGAATTAGATGTACTCTAAACGAATGAATTAGATCATATCTCGCTGAATGTTCTTGAGAAAGACATAACCACTGGAAATATCAGGAAAACAATAATACACTTGGGTCTATATTAGATGCAAACTTCTTTCAGAATGTTTCAGTAGCGATGGTTAATAATTCACACATTGAAGGTACAGGCCGAAGGTAGCTAAAAAGCTCCAATAAAGATGGGTCCATAAATCAACTGTTGCCAAGGTATCACATTAATTGGAACTGGGAACAAACTGGGTAGTGCGGCGTTTATGTTGGTATCTTCAGGTTTGAGATCTACTATCTCTTTGTTTATGCACATGCAGCACCTTCCATTTAAGCCTCTGTGTACGGTGCGGTACCAGCCTCAGAATCAGTTGTGAACATGAAGGTACCATTGACAGAGGTTACAGAAATGAAGAGCACGCTGACATGCATTTCATGTATGGAAAAGCAAATGGAAGTGCCCTTGAGACTGCATGATTGTTTGAAGAAGCTTTTCCTCTCTCCAGGCAGGCCAACAGGCGTACATTTAGCCGTTACCTCAGCACCTTAGAGAAACTGGGAGTTTTGCACACCATGTACAAGAAGGTCGACCCAGATCCATAACACCCGATGCTGAGGAAAGAGTTTTACGAATGGTACACCAATGTCTGAGTACTTCAACAAGGAAGATTGTTACCTAAGAGCGTGTCCTGAATCATAGCAGCGGATTTTACATGGGCAAGCACTCTATCCATATCACCTCCAGCGAGTGCAAGCCCTCAACAATGCAGACTTCCTTCCTAGAGAGAATTTCTGCCAATGGCTACAATAACAGTGTACCCTGAATCCCCTGTTTATAAGCAGTATTCTGTTCATGGGTAAGGCTTGATTTCCCTGTGATGGTATTTTTAACTACGATAACTGTCAGATTTTGTCTGATGTCAATCCTAATGCAACACACATATCACGACATCAGCAGCATTATTCATTGACCACCTGGGCAGGACTGCGCGGAGAGCACATACTTGGACCACACTTCATACCACAGAGACTAACCAGACAGCAGTACATGCGGCTTTTGCGGACCATACTTCCAGATGTACATGATGATGTGCTACTGAACCAACGCCTGAACATATGGTTCATGCATGATGGTGCTCCAGAACATTTTCACTTACGAGTGCAGCGGCTTCTAACTCAGACATATGCTCAACATTGGATAAGTAGAGGAAGGCCTGTACCATGACCTCCAAGGTCTACGGATTTAAGTCCCCTGGATTTCTGTGTGTGGGATCATGTCAAAAGCCTGGTGTACATTACCAAGGTCAACTATAATGAGGAATTATTGCGGAATTGTGCACAAAGAATTCGTCCCACACAACCAAACGGTGAATTCCGCGTACTACTGTGACGTTTTGCGTCGGCTCCGTGAAAACGTGCGACGACGACGGCACGAAATTTGGCGTCAAGGGAACTGGCTGTTGCATCACGACAACGCGCCCTGTCACACGTCCTTGCCCATCAGGACCATTTTGGCAAAAAACAACACGGGGGTTGTACCCCACCCACCGTACTCGCCAGATCTGGCACCTTGCGACTTCGCGCTATTCCCAAAACTGAAACTAAAATTGAAAGGCCGTCGGTTCGACACTCTAGAAAGGATTCAAGAAGCAACGCTGGCGGTGATAAACACCCTCAAAGAACAGCTCTCCCAGAAAACGTTTGACCAGTGGCAGAAGCGCTGGGACCGCTATGTAAGTGCGAATGGGAACTACTTCGAGGGTGATGGTGACCATTAGGTAAGGTTTCAAAAAAGGCAGCAGCAGTCCCGAAAATTTTGGATAGCACCCCGTATGTGATACACCTTTGAATGATGCTCGAAATAATACATAGCAAATGAGGTGCAGCAAATGTTTTCTAACTTATTTTGTTCCATAATTTTAGACAAATCATTTAACAAGACATTTGACGAATTTTTATATATATATATTTTTTTATTTCTTCCCTTCTTTGCTTCTGAAATAACTAGCGTGTATAACTGTATGACATCCTTTTTAAAATAATTTCTCTCCTGACTAACAAATAAATAAACAAAATTATAAAAGACTGTCAATACTGGATTTTCACAATTCAATATTTATTAAAATTTTGATTATTTATCCCGTTCTGGAGAATAGTATCGGACATATGCAGTAGGCTACGTATCAGTCAGCTACTGGCTTTCGATCTAAGTGTCGATATATCGATGAATCGATCAAATATGTTCACGTGACATCCATGTGTAGTGTGTACATTATAGCAATGTTAGCAAAAATGTGTGTAAATAGAACGTTGCTAAAAGCTCAGACAGAAAAACGGCCTATGTCATGAAATAGTATGGCTTGATTTTTATTTATGCATCCCTTTTCTGGTCTTGTACTAAGCCACTGCGCGAGTTGTTATGATGTCACATGTGTGTTTGTTGCATAGTTTACACAGAAGTAAGATATGAATATAATTTGTTTCTCTCTGCAGTACATTCTCCATTACAGATCTGCGCGCAGCCTCGTGGTTTAATAGCATTCATATTTCGACATAGGTACCACCACACCAACAACTGACTTGTTTCATCGCAAGGAAGGTTAAGCCGGTAAATAAAACTTCATTTCATTGCTGTGGCTGTAAGTGCTTGCAGTAGTGATTTATAACGTGTTTTAACATTAGCGCCAACAGGATGTGGTAGTCTTGTGCAGTGTTAACTGATTTTACACATTTGTTCCTTTTATAGATATCGTGTTTAAATGTCTTGGATACGGGAGAAAGGCCTAAATCTTTTGGAAATGGTATGTGTGGACATTGTCAAATATGGGGGTGTGCCAAAGCACGTTGCGTTTATAATGGATGGAAACAGAAGGTTCGCAGAAAAAACTAAAGTGAAGAAAATAGAAGGACACACAAAAGGGTGAGTTTGGTTAGTTGTCAGTATTGTATTACCTACGCCCATATTGATCGAGTCGTAACAATAGTGTTTTTCTTAAACTTCAATTACCCATTAAAAAAAAGTACATTATAATTTTGAGTGACACAGAATAATCTGTTTTTATTGTCGGTGTTAATAATAGGAACGGCGTACTCTCTAAGTATGAGAATATTCGTATCACACAATGCTTTTTTTTGTGCCTTTTATACCTTTACTGAACGTATTGTTTTAAAGTTGTAGTTGGCATTTCCATGATGGTTGTTAAATCAACTAGGCAATGTCTTCAATTCTGTCTGCTGCAGCCGTTTTTAGATGGCTTTGGGCGCTCTCTGACATCTATACATTTGTCAGAGTGTCTTCTTGTTATTTCACTTTTTACCGTGAGTTTCTAGTAGATTCCTAATATGTGCCACATCAGATTATGTTGGTGAAACTAATCCATATAATGTCCCAATCATCTCACTTTGTATAAGATTTTTATATGGTGTATTTTCTCCAATTTGAACAGTTAAAATAGACGTTCTGAACTGAAGTTAACTGTCTACCTTTTTAGGTTCTTATTAAGTTTGTTTCCCGAGACCAAATTTGAAACTGTGTGTAATGTGACCTCTGCCGTACCACAGTTGCATTGTTACTTGCTTGCTGTGCAGATTGAATCAATAGACTTAGGCTGTTGATGCCAAAGAGACAATGTGGTATTGGCAATGAGAAGAATCATGTCAAACCGAAGGTAGTCCTTTGGTTACCAGCTTGCTGAATGGTATGAGATACATGTAGCCTTAGGCTTTTTTATTCCCCTTGATTAACCCACATTAAGAGAAGGTGATGCATAGGGTGGTTGTTGGAAAACCTTGTACATGAGTTTGCTGCATACTGCTATTAGAAATACCGTCTGAAGTTTTCCATTTTTTATGTTAGATGGTCCATAGTTCCATTTTGTTTAAATTAATGTATGGCATGGGTATTATTTACTGTCCTCACCAAGGGCGCCAACAGTTCATAACTTTTCCATCACCGAGCAAGGTGGCATGGTGGTTAGCACATTAGATTTGCGTTCAGGAGGCTGGCGGTTCAAACCAACATTCCGCCATCCTGATTTAGATTTTTGTGATTTCCCTAAATCGCTTCAGGCAAATGCCGGGCTGGTTCCTTTGAAAGTGCACGGCCAACTTGCTTCCTATCTTTCCCTTATGCGATGAAACTGATGACCTCACTGGTTGTTCCCCTCCCCCAAATCAACCAACCAACCAGCTTTCCAGTTTTGACACCAATCTCTATACTCTTCCAGTGTTGCAGTTCTCTGTCACACAACAAGTGCATGTATATATTTTGTGTCAGTAGCCCTCTGGCCTCATGGTATGTCAGTTATACATTACAAAAAAATCATTTTCATTTCCCTTTGCACTTTGTCAATAGTCTACTGATATAGTAGCCTGTTACATACCTCTCTCCCCCCCTGAATCTCAGTTGTGGGGGCTCAACTGATCTGTAGCATACATAGCATGAGGCATAGATTATGTTGGGAGGTGAATCCAGTGAATGACTGTTAACTAAAGGTGTACATTTTTCCATGTTTAATATTTTCTCATTAAAGGCGCTGCAGTCTGGAACCGCAAGACCGCTACGGTCGCAGGTTCGAATCCTGCCTCGGGCATGGATGTTTGTGATGTCCTTAGGTTAGTTAGGTTTAACTAGTTCTAAGTTCTAGGGGACTAATGACCTCAGCAGTTGAGTCCCATAGTGCTCAGAGCCATTTGAACCATTTTTGAATATTTTCTCATTATGGGACACTGAGGAATACTCTATATGACTTGTCAGCTTTGATTAGTGACATAGGAAAATGTGACAAACACTGTGAACTATATACCGACTATAACATGATGTCATTGGCATTTTTTTTCAAACTTGTTAAGGTACAGATCAGTCAGTCACAACAACCAGGTTTTTTTTTAGCATCACATTCGTTGGCTTTGCCAACTCTCAACCAAACTGTCACCTTCCAACCTAATGTAGATCTTGGGCAAAGCTACAGATTAGTCTTTCGTGACATCTGAGTATTTTTACTATCATATTTGTTGACGAAGCCAACTCACAATCAAACTGTAACCTTTCAACGCAACCCATACCTTGGACTAAGCTACAGATCTGTATGTCACCAGAACCAGTTTGTTTGCTTTCAAATTTGTGGGCTTCGCCTACAAAACTGTGAACATATGCACCAATTGAAAAATCAAAGGGTGGGGAACAATAACATAACTCCTTTCTCCTGTTACCTGGTAATCGGTTTTGCTGCTGTCATGATATGTATATGCACTAATGATTAAGCTTTCAGCTTGGCAAAGTGTTCAGAATTTCGTAGTCCATTAACCTGTTGCTCCTTATATTACATTACATTATTACGTATTAAACAGCCTGAATCATATTGCATGGATTCTACAGAAAGAGCGTTCTAGAATGTAGAAAGAAGCCAAAGATGTATATTATATTTAAGTGCAATACAATAAAATGAGTTTATAAAATACTACAGTATTATAAAACTTGTATTAATTCCAATGTTCTCTGTGAAGCGTAGCACAGTGATCAAAAAATTAATCATTCTGCGGAGACATCACACTAATACTGGGTAACACTGCCTCTAATCTTAATAATGGCTGGAATTTGGCAAGGATGTGTCCCCCGCCTCCCCAAGTATCTTCAGGTATGCCATACCAAGCTGAAACCATTCATCGATGAATGTATCCTCTGATGAAGATGTTGATTGCTATGTTTCACCAGCTGTTCAATATAATCTCATACATTTTATTTGGGATTAAGATCAGATAGTCAAGCAGGCCAATCAAGGTGTGAAAGCGTTCCTGAGTGTTCATCCAACCAGGAAAGTAGGGTTGCAGTCCTGCGAATACGGCTACTGTCGTCTCATAAATTGAGAGTCTATGGCATATTCATTGTGGAGCTGCAGAACAAAGGTCAACACTAGGTCACAGAATATTGAAATAAACATTCTCGTTCAAGTTTACAGTAACATAAATGAAGGAGTGGTTGCAAATCATAATCTTAAAATACCTCCAAAAGGTCACAGAACTGCCTTTGGCCTGATCTACACCCTCCACACAGTGCAGGTTAAATGCCTCAGTGGGTCTTTGATGCACTCAGTGCATTGCATCATTTGAAAGAGTTAAAAATCTTAATTTGTTGGACCACGCTACATGTCTCCATTCAACTACTGTCCAATTTCTGTAATGTTTGGACCATTGAAGATGTTCAGCCTTATGTAACCCTGTGAACAATGCTCTTCTGTGAAATATTTGACTCCAAATGTACATCGCAGTGTTCACTCAGAAAATGATTGTTGTAGACTTGCATTCACTGATGACAGAAATTTTTCTAGGGTTTGAAACTGATTGTCATTGACACTTGTCTCTGGTCCTTGTAAGTTAGGATATTTGTACAGTCACTGTTGTTATGCCATGTAACATGGCTGTGAATGGTACACCAGTCTTTGTATACATGTTGGACAGTCCATCTTGATACGAATTTGTCAGCTTCATTCAATGAGTGAGTGGTCATGGGCACGTCAAAACACAGTAGGTATATTTTGGCGCTTTAACCCATCTTACTGCATGTATTCCATACAGTCAATTGCTATATACACTGATCAGCCAGAACATTATAACCACCGACCTACTATCGATATATACCCATCCAAGCGATAGCTGTGTCACCTGGCAAGGAATGACTGCTAGTCAGACACGCGCACAGTGCATGTAGTATCGGTGAGAATGCTGTCTGTGTGTAGAATGGGGAAGGAATTTGACCGAGGGCAGATTGTGATCACCTGGAGGCTTTGCATGAGCATTTCAGAAACTGCACAACTTGTTGGGTGTCCGAGAAGTGCTGTGGTGAGTGTCTTCAACGCATGGTGAAACCATGTCAGGATGTCGTGGGGTTGGGTGGCCACCCCTCATTACAGATGTTGGACATCATAGACTGGGCAGACTGGTGAAACAGGACAGGCAGCAGACTGTGGCGGAACTAACATAAGAGTTTAATACTGGGCAGAGTACAACGTGTTTGAACACCCCTAATGATGGGCTTCTGCAGCCGATGACCCATGCATGTGCAAGTGTTAACACCATGACTGGAATGGGCATGTGACCATCGGTACTGGATGTTGGTGCAGTGGCAAAGTGTTGCACAGTCTTATGAACCCGATACGTTCTTCATCACACCAATGGAAAGGAGCGAATCTCTTGTCTTCCAAGAGAAAAACGCCTTGATACATGTTCTGTGGAACAGAGACAGCCTTATGGAAGCTCCATTATGCTCTGGGGAACATTCACATGGACATCCATGGGTCCAGTGGAGCTTGTACAAGGCACCATGATGGCCAAGGAGTATCATACACTGGTTGCAGACCACATATTCCCCTTCATGAGGATCATGTTTCCTAATGGCAGTGGCATTTTTGAGCAAGATAATGTACCGTGTCACAAGGCCAGGAGTGTGATAGAATGGTTTGAGGAACACAGTGGTGAGTTCCAATTGATGTGCTGGCCCTCCGAACTTGTGAGATCTGAACCCAATCTGTAACATCTGAGATATGATTGAACATGGTGACAGAGCTCATTGCCTCCCTCCCTGAAATTTATGGGAATTAGGTGACTTGTGTGTGCAGTTATTAACTCCCTCCAGCAACCTACCGAGGCCTCATTGCTTTCAGGTTGTGGCTTGTTGCCACAGTTACCTGTGCCCAAGTTAGACATATTAGCTGTTAGGCAGGTGGTCATAATGTTCTGGCTGATCAGTGTACACACCATTTAACTCAGTCAGTGGTAGAGGGTCACCTAACTGCATGGTACCTTCTACCTCATCTGAAATGACCAGCATGCCCTTTCAATTTAGTGTTTTGTCTGGTGAGCTTACACTTCAATAAAGTTTATTTATTTATTTGAGATAAATATTCCACAGATCCAGTATGGCATGATTACGCATATATGTGGAATGAGTCAAAGCAGATACAATAATAGATATCATACAATGCAATACATACTGGTATATTACACATGGTAGATGAAGATAATGAACAATACAATACAGTACAAAAATACAATAGTGATAAAAAACAATACAGATGCAATGACAAAGGAAATAGTCTGAATTACTACTCAAATTATTTATCTCTGCTGAAGAATTCACCTAAAGAGTAGAAACATTTTTCCAGCAGGAATTCCTTTAGCTTTTTTAATAGCATTTTATTTTCTTTTAGACACTTTATATTACTCGGGAGTGCTTTAAAGATTTTTATACTTGTGTACTACCCCTTTTTGTAACAGAGACAGATTTTTCTGTTCACAGTGCCACGTTTTTGTCTTGTAATAATGATGGCATGCCTCATTTGTTTCATATTCAGAGGAATTGATAAGTGTGAAAGCCATGAGTGAGAAGAGATATTGTGAGGTAGTGGTTAATATACCTAACTGTTTAAAAATTGCGACATGAGATTCTTGGAAGAACACTACATATAATTTGGACTACTTTTTTTTGGCTTACAAAAAATTTTTTTGAAAGTGGTGAGTTGCCCCAAAAGATAATTCCATAGATCATTAATATATATATATAATAAATAGGAGGGGACCGAGGACTGACCCTTCTGGAACTCCACGATGTACTGTTCCCCAGTCACTCTATCGCCTCTACTTGTAGGTTGTTAACACTTAATACTATGTTTTGTTGTCTGTCTTCTAAATATGATCTGAGCCAGTTGCCCATTTGTCCACAGATTCCATATTGGGCTGCTTTTCCCAAAAGTATTCTGTGATCGACGCGGTCGAAAGCCTTAGTCAGGTCACAGAATATGCCAACGGGTAATTTTTTTTCTTGTCGAGGCATTCTAAAACTTTATTTGTAAGTGCATAAATTGCTTCGGTTGTAGATACACCTGATCTGAAACCAAATTGTTGTTTACTAATTAGTACAAATTTTTTCTAGGTGATTGACAATCCTGATGTATATTAATTTTTCAAATACTTTAGAAAATGCTGTTACAAGAGAGACAGGACGTAGTTGGAAACATCTGTGGGATCACCTTTTTTGTAGAGGGACTTCACAGCAACATACTTCATTCTGTCAGGGAAGATACCTTGCATTGAATATATGAGCTACAACTTTAGCGAGTTGATTACAGCTGGCTTTTAGCAGTTTGCTGGAAATATTGTCTACACCCAAAGAATTTTTACTTTTTATAGAAACTATGGTTTTTCTTACTTCTTGTACAGGTATGGGGGCCATACCTATCATGTCTATAGAGTTAGGGAAAAGTTCTTTCAGAGTTTTTATTGGCTTTTCTGAAGGGCCTTTGCATGCTGTTCTCTCAGCAACAGTTTAAAAAGTGCTCATTAAAGATGTTGGCTACAATATCTTGATTTGAACTAGCTAACCTTCAATGTTAAGAGCAATATTTTGCGTCTTGTTGGGGTAATTTGCAAAAGTCACATTTCGTATCACTTCACATACAGTTTTGATTTTATTAGTGGAGTTGTTATTTTTTGAACACAGATACATACTTTTTGATTTATGAATGACTTTGTTCAATATTTTACAGTATTTTTTATAGTTATTTAAAAGGTTAGGGTCATCTGATTTTTTTTAGGCAATGTACAACTCTTTCTTTTGCATGAAATCCTAATTCCAGTGGTAATCCAAAGCTTGTTGGTGGATTTTTTAGTATGGGTTTTATATATTCTTTTTGGAAAGGTACTTTCAAATATTAGAGCCATTTCATTACTGAAAAGGTTGTATTTGGAATTGGCATTTTCTACATTATATACTGGACCCCAATCTACGTTTTGGAGACGTGATTTAAAGATCTCAATAGTTTCATCAGTAGATTTCCTAGTAATTTTCCAGTTGGGACCACTATTAATCTCACAAATACTTGGAATGTTGATGGTGAGTCTTTGTCCATCATGGTCAGAGAGACCATGACAGCTATATCATCAATCTTGGTTATGTCAATAAATACGTTATCAATTAATGATTTTGTTCATGAAGTTTCTAGTGGGAAAATTTACAGCAGAAGCAAGATTATATGAGGACAACAAGTTCTAAAGGTCTATTCTGTCTTTGGAGTTCATTAAGAAATTTGCATTGAAGTCGCCAACAACTAGGACACCTCTACTGAATTTAAATATGTATATTAAGAGTGCATCTAACTGTTTCCAAAAAAATGCTAGCGTTACCTGAAGGTGCCCTGTATAAAGCTACTACTGCTATATAAGAATTATTTAAAGCCAACTCTATATCACACACTACAAACTGTTGATGTATACAACTGTTGATCCACCATGGTCAGAGAGACCATGACAGCTATATCATCAATCTCATTAATTACACTGCATGTGATGCTGCTTCTGACATAGATCACTACTCCACCTTTTTCTATGAATTTTCTACAGTAATATGTTTTATCTATAGCAAGTTTTTCAATATCTGACATAACATGGTGCTCGCTAAAGCACAGAACATGGGCACAATCTATACCTTGTGGCTCCTGGATATTAATTAAGAGTTCATTATTCTTTTTGCTAAGGCTACATATGTTTTGTTGGTAAATAGTCAGATTTTGATTTCCAGAACCACTTACACATTTATCCCTAAAAAAGAAATATCAGTTGACAGAGTGGGTTTGGTATTTTTTCACTAGCCATTTATTCAAG
Organism: Schistocerca americana; assembly: GCF_021461395.2. Lineage (NCBI taxonomy): Eukaryota > Metazoa > Arthropoda > Insecta > Orthoptera > Acrididae > Schistocerca > Schistocerca americana. The sequence goes on from NC_060130.1 coordinate 93,166,666, forward strand.
TTGGGTCTGTTTCCATGTACTGGGAGACTGGGAAGAATCTGCTTTACCTGGTGTTTTCAGCAGCCGTTTGTCCAATGTCATCTGTCTATACCCATTCCTGCAGTCTTCTTGTGTTGTGGAGCACTCATTCTTCGAATGTGTGTGTTTTGAGTATACATTGTTCCTAGCATTTGCGACGATTTCACAAATAATGGATGCCAAGTGACTTTTTCCGTGCCGATTAAGGTGAAGGCCTTGAGTGGTGTAAAGTTCTCTACTAAAATTTTGCACATTAACCATTTGTACATTTGCATAACATTTGCAAATTTCTGAATATTGACTGTTTGTATATGCTACTGCTCTGCTAACACACGAGAATTGAGGCAAGTCATACCTGTGTGGAATATCGAGGACAATGATGTTTGAGTTATTTAGGTGGTTTAGAGCAGATTTTAAGGCATTAACAGCATGCAAACCATTGTTGTGTGCAAAGTCATTTGCACCACCACAGATTACAGTGAAGTCTTCCTTCATTGTCTTTTGAGAAATATTGTTTACAGTTGAAAGCACTTGGTCAAAACAAGCGCCAGGTTTAATAAAACCTGAAGCATTTACTTCACTGTTTACGCTTTTTATTTCATGTGCAGGGCCTCTAAGATGACTATCACCCATTAAATGTACATTTATTCTTCTTGCTGAATTTGTTGTGTTGGTTAAATTAACTGTCGTTTTGAATATTGACTTTACCTTGCTTCTGTTTACGAGTAATAGTTTTGGCTGGCGAGGTTCCACATTTTGCTTAATAACAGGCTTTTCTTTCAGATGATACATGATTTGATCTTTTGTAGATAGGCCTACCGTTTTTTGGAGCATCACAGGAAAATTTATTACTAAAGACGAAATGTTCATGCTATGGTTAGTGTTACCGGTACACCCAGAATGTGTTGGAATAATTGAATCACTATCACCCATTAAATGTACATTTATTCTTCTTGCTGAATTTGTTGTGTTGGTTAAATTAACTGTCGTTTTGAATATTGACTTTACCTTGCTTCTGTTTACGAGTAATAGTTTTGGCTGGCGAGGTTCCACATTTTGCTTAATAACAGGCTTTTCTTTCAGATGATACATGATTTGATCTTTTGTAGATAGGCCTACCGTTTTTTGGAGCATCACAGGAAAATTTATTACTAAAGACGAAATGTTCATGCTATGGTTAGTGTTACCGGTACACCCAGAATGTGTTGGAATAATTGAAATGGTGACGGAATCTTTGGTCACTGTGTACACTTCATTTCTGTTGAATTCACTTACGCCCTGCTCGGCAGTTTTTAGTTTTCTATGATCATTTCCAAGACATTTGAGTCTATCAGCTAACACTTTGTTTTCTGCCAAGGATCTGTGCACAATTTCTTGCAACAAATTGATAGTTTCAACCAGTTTTGCTTTGTCAGGATGGACTTCACATGTTACACACTTACATTTTGAGTTGGATGATTTTTCACTGCAGTTTTTCTGTCTGTCTGTCTGTCTGTCTGTCTGTCTGTGTGTGTGTGTGTGTGGCACTAGACTTGAAACTTTCTGAAGCACTTTTGTTGATCATCTTCTTGCTGTTGATGCCGGATAACATTTGAAAATTTGAAATAACTAGAGGCACAAATTCACTAAACTTCTCAAATGCCACCATCTTGTAAATAGTGGAAGGACTTGATCAACAAAAGTACCCAAGATGGTCAGAAAGACTTATTTTAGATGTGCACTTTGTATACTGCACTCTGGACATAGTGTAAGCCCAATAATTTTATTTTTTGACACTAAGATTGTTAGGCGTTTTGTGGTTGTCATATTTTCAGGCTCAAAATTTTCGGTTATAGTAACTTCTTGTAATGTTGGTAGACTGAATTCTTGAATTTACCATAAAAAGGGGCTGTCCTCACACTGCAGTCTACAAGAATGCTTCTTTGAGTGCCAGTATTCTCTTTTCAGTGTTATACCATTAACCCAGTAAATTTTACCTTCCCTTTCCTATTTCAGATGTAGACTACAACTCATAGAATCTCAAGCTGTGAAGAAACTTGATGAGAATTATACCATTGTTAAATCATGTGTCTGAGAGAGGCAGTCAGTGTATCCTAATCCCTGTCAATACTGTTTCCTGAATAATGGTAAACTATCAGTTGGTGATCAGTTTGTCGTCGCCATTATACTATTGAATACATCTTGCAAAAAGATACTAGTTCCTCCATTACTTTGCTGGAAGTTAGTGAACAGGGTAATTCTTACCAAATTATTCAACAGCTGGCCCTCATTCATTCCCTGACAACTGCTTCAAAGTAGGACTGTCCTTGCATTTCTTACTTTCTCCAAATTCCTACTGAACCTAGAGTACACCAACATCTACCAAAGTAATATTTTTGTTTCCAATGACAGAACTGTCTGTTACTGTTCTTTCAGTTATGCTCAAATTTCATTTTATTGTTATCAGTTCTCGTGTCTCACCCTCCCTCCACCCCCTATGCCCCCACCCTATTCCAGTTTCTCCCAAACATAGTAATTCTTTGGTGATGAAGCAGAAGTACTGTGAATGCAGGACATGAAGCGCATGTATTGGCATGTAAATGTTATTATTGTGTAAGATTGTGTGCCATGTGATAGTGAATTAATCGCTCATTGGCAAATTAACCATGGTTTAAAATCAGTAAAATTATTTATTTATGTATTGATTTTTGCATATGATCATAGTGGAAAAAAGTTGAAATTTAGAGAAATTGATAATATTTTTACCAACAAGTAAGTTTTGGCTACATAGCCATTAGGCAGAGATGAGAACTGAAAAGTGCAGTGTTTGTCTGGTTTACCACAGGACCTAACAGGTTCAGAAAGCTCATTAATATCAGTGAAATTCTGTTTTCCAAGTGGAATCTATATCATAAATATGTGGTGGTGGAGGTGCGTTTGTAACTGTAAAACATCTGTATCTACATCACTACTCTGCAATTCACACTTAAGTGCCAGGCAGAGGGTTCTTGGAACCAAATTCAGACTATTTGTCTACCATTCCAGTCTGTAACAGTGTGTGGGGAAAATGTACATTTAAATGTTTCTGTGCAAGCTCTGGTTTCTCTTATTTTATTATGATGATTGTTTTTTTTCCGATGTAGATTGGCGACAATTTCACATTGAGAGGAAAAAGCTTGTGATAGAAATTTTGTGAAAAGCTCTTGCCGTGGAAGAACTTTCTCCCTGTGTAACAGCAGTGTTCCATAGGTTGCTAGAGGAACAAAGCTTTTCGTAGTGATTGTAAAAAAGCACAGGTCATTCATGTTTTAAAGATGTACAAAACAATAGGCCTATGTCACAGACATTGGTCTGTTGTAGAATTCTGGAGCAGGTTTTATGTTCACATATTATGGCATTTCTGGAGACCAAAAATCTCCTCTATAGAAATCAATATGGGTTCCAAAAATGACAACCATGTGAGAACAGGCTTTCTCTTTGTTTGTCCACATGAGCCAGAAAGCAGTAAATACCAGCACCCACCTTAATGCCATGTACCTTCATTTCTGGAATGTTTTCTATACAGTTCTGTAGTACCAACTAATGAACAAATTACTATGTATGGAATATCAGCCGACCTGTGTGATTGGATTGAAGAGTTTCTAGGAAACGGAACACAGCGTGTCATTCTTAACAAATGTGAAACTTGATTTATGTGTACCCCAAGGTAGTGTCATAAGACCATTACTTTTCATAATATATATAAATGATGCACTGGATAATAGCAAAAGTTCCTTGAGGCTTTTCATAGACAATGCTGTTTTATATAGCTAAATCAGACTATTAGAGAAATTGTAATGAAATGCAGGAAGAATGCAAAGGATAGACGTGTGGTGTAGGGGTTGGCAGTTGCCCCTCAACGTAAAAAATATAATGTATTGGGCATAAATAGGCAGAAAGACTGATTATTGTAAGATTACACAATTGCATAACAGTCACTGGAAGTAGTCACATCTATCGTCTAGGCATATGCATTCAGAGTTATTTGAAGTTGAATGTCAGCATAAAACTAATTGCAGTGAAGGCAGATTCCAGTCTCAGATTCCTTACCAGAATCTTCGGGAAGTGTAGTCCACCCATAATGGAAGTAGCTTACAAAACCCCCGTTTGACCAATAAATTCAATATGGTACAGGTAGTAAGTGTGAGACTGTCACAGAGCTGCTCAGCCAACTCCAGTTGTAGACACTGCAAGAGGCCTTCTGCATCACAGTGTGGTTTATTGTTAAAATTCTGAAAGTATGCATACCTCGAAGAGTCAATCAATATATTACTTCCTCCTACATATACACACATCAAACCGAGCAAGGTGGCGCAGTGGTTAGCACACTGGACTCGGATTTGGGACGACGACGGTTCAATCCTGCGTCCAGCCATCCTGATTTAGGTTTTCCGTGATTTCCCTAAATCGCTCCAGGCAAATGCCGGGATGGTTCCTTTGAAAGGGCATGGCCGACTTCCTTCCCCATCCTTCCGTAATCCGATGAGACTGATGACCTCAATGTCTGGTCTCCTCCCTCGACAACAACCCAACCAACCCAGCACGCATCAAAAAAAGTTTTGCATCACCTTGGTTCTGAGAGTTCCTGAATCTGTACAGAAAATTGGAATAGAGATCAACCTAAACATCATTTCCGCCCTTTTTATTGCTCATGAAAACCACACAGTTAATGTTGTACCACCATATAGCGAGACCTTCAGAGGTGGTGGTCCAGATTGTTGTACACACTAGTACCTCTAATATCCAGTAGCACGTCCTCTTGTATTGATGCACATCTGTGTTTGTTGTAGCACAAGTTCATCAAGGCACTGTTGGTCCAGATTGTCCCACCCTCAATGATGATTCGGTGTAGATCCCTCAGAGTGGTTGGTGGGTCACATTGTCCATAAACAACCCTTTTCAATCTATCCCAGGCCTGTTTGATAGGGTTCATATCTGGAGAACATGCTGGCCACTCTAGTCGAGCAATGTTGTTATCCTGAAGGAAGTCATTCACGAGATGTGCACGAAGGGGGCATGAATTGTATTCTATGAAGACGAATGCCTTGTCAATATGCTGCAGATATGGTTGCACTATCAGTCAGAGGATGGCATTTGCGTATCGTACAGCTGTTACTGCACCTTCCATGACCACCAGTGGCATACATCGGCTCCACATATTGCTACCCCAAAACAGCCGGGAACCTCCACCGTGCTGCACTTGCTGGACACTGTGTCTTAGGTGTTCAGCCTGACCGGGTTGCCTCCAAACAAATCTCCGACAATTGTCTGGTTGAAGGCATATGTTGGACCCATCTGTACCACGCTGCATGGTGTTGTGGTTGCAAAGATGGGCCTTGCCATGGTCGTCGGGAGTGAAGATGTGCATCATGCAGCCTATTGGGCACAGTTGGAATCGTAACACGACATCCTGTGGCGGCACGAAAAGCATTAGTCAACATTGTGGCATTGCTGTCAGGGCTCCTCCGAGCCATAATCCATAGGTAGTGGTCATCCACTGCGGTAGTAGCCCTTGGGCAGTCTTAGTGAGGCATGTCATTGACAGTTCCTGTCTCTCTGTATCTCCTCCATGTCTGAACAACTTTGCTTTGGCTCACTCTGAAACACCTGGACACTTGCCTTGTTGAGAGCCCTTCCTGGCACAGAGTAACAATGTGGACACGATCAAACTTTGGTATTGACTGTCTAGGCATGGTTGAACTACAGAAAACACGAGCCGTGTACCTCCTGTTGGACCCACTCCATCTAATAGGCGCTGCTCATGCATGGTTGTTTACATCTTTGGGCTGGTTTAGTGACATCTCTGAATAGCCAAAGGGACTGTCTCTGTGATACAATATCCACAGCCAACATCTGTATTCAGGAGTTCTGGGAACCGGGGTAAGGCAAAACTTTTTTTTTATGTGTGTGTATATCACAAAAAGACCATGAACATCAAATTAGAGGGACATGATCACATGAAGTTTTATTAATATGGGGAGAAATGACAGTGGTGCACTAAGCATCGTCCACCACATACCATAATGTGGCTTGCAGAGTGTAAGTGTGTATTTAAATATATATCTACCAATTTCTCATTAGTGCAATGACCGAACATTTTCTTCTTTTTACTATTACGGTTTATATGTACTGATGTTTGTTTACTAGAATACAGGACATAATTATATTTCGTTTCTCAAACACCAGAACAAACCATTATATAGTTTTTTGATATATAATGTTATTTATAAGACTTTACATTCAGTTTCCTTTATTTAGTCGTGTAAGGCAGCTCCCTCCCCCCCCCCCCCCCCCCCCCCCAGGGGGTCCACAACTCTTTTGTGGATACGTGCGTAGCGAGCACGGGACCCCGAGCTAATGTGGCCCTCCTTCCTTTCCGGGCTGCATACCTTCCTTTTCCGCATCCTTCCCTCTCCCCCGTCTTCGCCCCTCCACCCCTCACCTCTGGCTCTTTCCTTCCCTTTCTCCCCCTCTGGGAGTATGGTTTGTGCCTACGTCCGGAGACGGACGCTCGTAAATGTACCGCATTCTTCGCCTTCTCTGCTTATATGTCTTCATCCTTCCTTTGTCCTTCTCTTTTCCTTATCTCTTCTCTTTACCCTTTTCTCCGCTGCGGCGTTTCAGACCTCTCCTCTTTCCTTTCCCTTTCTTTGTTTTTCCCTTTCTCTTTCTTCCTCCCTGTGCGTGTCTGAAGGCCGTCACTTTCCCAGCGTCGACGATGAGGTCACACATATTACCGACGTTATTCTTACAGCTGCGGAACATTCAATACCACGCACCTCCGAATTGCCGCGGCGCCCCCCCAGTTCCTTCGTGGAACGAGGCATGCCGTGATGCAATACGTGAGCGGCGACGTGCTCTCCGCGTTTTCCGCCACCATCCAACTTTGGACAACTGTATCCGCTATAAGCAGTTCCGTGCGCGATGCCGTCGTGTCATCCGCGATAGCAAGAAGGCAAGCTGGAAATTCTTTATTAGCTCATTTAACACCTTCACTCCCTCCTCGGAAGTTTGGAGTCGGCTTCGACGGTTCTCAGGCGCGCCTAGTTTCTCCCCGGTCTCTGGGTTCAATGTCGCGCATGATACATTAGTGGACCCCATCGCAATTTCTAACTCGTTGGGTCAGCACTTTGCTGAGATTTCGAGCTCTTCAAATTACCCGCCAGCGTTTCTCCCGAAGAAACGTGCAGCGGAAGTGCGACCTCTTGCTTTCTCCTCTCAAGATCGCGAAAGCTACAATACCGTTTTCTCCATGCGGGAACTCGAACATGCACTCTCTTCTTCTTGCTCCTCCGCCCCAGGACCGGATGGTATCCACGTCCAAATGTTGCTGCATTTATCAGCCCATAGTCTGCGTTACCTCCTTCGCCTTTATAATCGAATTTGGACCGACAGTACTTTTCCCAGACGATGGCGGGAAGCTACCGTCATTCCTGTTCCGAAACCTGGAAAGGACAAACATCTCCCCTCTAGCTGTCGCCCCATTTCTCTCACGAGTAGTGTCTGTAAGGTTTTGGAGCGTATGGTGAATTACCGTTTAGCGTGGTGGCTGGAATCCCGCAGTCTTTTAACACCTGCCCAATGCGGATTCCGAAAGCATCGTTCTGCAGTTGACCATCTTGTTGCTCTCTCCACTTATATCATGAACAATTTTCTCCAGAAACGCCAAACAGTAGCAATATTTTTTGATCTGGAGAGAGCATACGATACCTGTTGGAGAACAGGCATCCTCCGCACAATGTTCTCTTGGGGCTTTCGAGGTCAGCTGCCCCTTTTTCTTCGCAAATTTATGGCAGAGCGCACATTTAGTGTGCGGGTGAACACTACTCTCTCCCGTACTTTCTCCCAAGAAAACGGGGTACCCCAGGGCTCCGTGCTGAGTGTTGTACTGTTTGCCATTGCCATAAATCCAATTGTGGATTGTCTCCTTCCTGATGTCTCGGGGTCCGTCTTTGTGGACGATTTTGCGATCTACTACAGCTCTCAACGGACCAGCCTTCTTGAACGACGTCTTCAAGGATGTCTCGATCGCCTCCATTCTTGGAGCATCGAAACCGGCTTCCGTTTTTCTCCCAGTAAGACTGTTTGTGTTAATTTTTGGCAACGTAAGGAGTTTCTTCCGCCCTCCTTACATCTAGGTCCTGTCAACCTTCCGTTTTCAGATGTCGCTAAATTCTTGGGTCTTACGTTTGACAGAAAACTGTGCTGGTCCTCCCATGTTTCCTATCTTTCGGCTCGCTGTCTGCGATCCCTCAACACCCTCCGTGTCCTGAATGGTACCTCCTGGGGAGCGGACCGAGTGGTCCTTCTCCGCCTCTATCGCGCCTTAGTGCACTCGAAATTGGACTATGGAAGCATAGTCTACTCCTCTGCTCGGCCGTCTATTCTTCGGCGTCTCGACTCTATCCACCACTGTGGATTACGTTTAGTGTCTGGAGCTTTTTACACCAGCCCTGTGGAAAGCCTTTATGCTGAGACTGCTGAACCTCCGCTGTCCAATCGGCGAGCAGTCCTTCTGAGTCGTTATGCTAGCCATCTGTCTTCCATGCCTGCTAATCCAGCCCATGACATTTTTTTCGACGCCTCCTTTGATGTAGGGTATGCAGGCCGCCCCTCCTCCCTACTACCACCGGGAGTCCGCTTCCGTCAACTGCTCCATTCTCTTTCCTTCCGCTTTCCTAAAACCTTCTTGACAACTTGGGGTACAGCACCGCCTTGGCTCCGTCCCCGTATCTGCCTGCTCCGTGAGCTTTGTCGATTTCCCACGGATGGTACCCCTTCACTTGTTTATCGTCGGGCATTCGCTGCTCTATGTGCACAAATGACGGACGCCACATTTATTTACACCGACGGCTCGAAAACATCGTTAGGTGTAGGGAGTGCCTATATTGTTGGCGACACCCCAAATCACTTTCGGCTTCCCGACCAGTGTTCGGTTTATACTGCGGAGCTTTACACTGTTCTCCAGGCTGTCCACTACGTCCGCCGCCATCAGCGGATACAGTACATTATCTGCTCAGATTCTCTCAGCTCTCTCCTCAGTCTCCAAGCTCTTTATCCTGTGCACCCTCTGGTCCACCGTATTCAGGACTGTCTGCGCTTGCTCCACCTGGAGGGCGTCTCGGTGGCGTTCCTCTGGCTCCGGGGACACGTTGGTATCGGTGGAAATGAGGCGGCCGATATTGCGGCCAAGGCTGCAGTCTCTCTTCTTCGGCCAGCTATTCAATCGATTCCCTTCGCCGATCTACGGAGCGTTTTATGTTGTCGTGTTGTTCTTTTATGGCACGCACATTGGTCGACACTTCCCCATAATAAATTGCGGGACATGAAAGCTCTTCCTTGTGCTTGGACCTCTTCCTCCCGAACGCGTCGTCGGGAGGAGGTAATTTTAACTAGACTCCGGATAGGGCACTGTCTTTTTAGCCATCGACATCTTTTAAGCGGCGATCCTCCCCCACTCTGTCCCCACTGCTCTCAGCTGTGGACGGTAAGACACCTTTTAATTGAGTGCCCCTATTTTACTCCGTTACGCGCCCGTCTACAGCTGTCGCCTGATATATCGTCAATTTTAGCAGATGACACGCGCTCTGCCGATCGCGTTCTCGAGTTCATTAGTGCCAGTGAAATGATGTCAGTCATTTGAAGTTTTTTTTTGGGGACAACCAACCCCTTTCTGTAGTGGATTTTTAAGCCTTCCTTCTGCTTTTAGTTTCTCCGTTTTTATTGTTTCCTAAGTCACGGACCGGGCGCTAATGACCATAGCAGTTTTGCGCCCTAAAGCAAAAACACACACACACACACACACACACACACACACACACACACACACACACAGTGATCAGCGTGGGCAACTACTGTAATTTTGACCAAAGATTTTTCCTTGAATCGACTATATACAGCTCCTTGAGATTTCGCGTATTTATCCTCTCAGTGTCATGGTTACATGGAAAAGTATGTAAAGATCTTCCTAAATAAGTATAAAGAATAGAACTTAGCCTTCAGTCCCAGAAATGGTTTTTATTTAAAAACTTAATGCATTTAGAGCCCTGGAGATCAATCGTCAGGTTCTTAACATGTTATTTCATCATTAATCAAAAATGGAAAGTGGGTGGCTGGGAACATTATGGAGGAGGAGAAGAATTTTGAAAGGGGATTTTCTTTCTCACAGTAGGCTTTCAATTCTCTATTTAGTTCATTAAAAAATAGTCACTGAAAATAGATGTCATCCAAACTTTTTTATTCCATCTCTAGTGAATTGCCAGCCCACTCTTGTCACAACCCTTTTAATATCAAAGGATTTTGAGGGTAGTATATCAGAAGAGATTTTGATTTGCAATCACCTGCAACATTTTCTCCAAAAAGGAGGTACATTGGTTCTTGGCAGCATCAAATATTGGTGCTGTTTTTTCTCCAATAGAAATCAACATGCAGCTAGGAAATCATTTTGAAAATCCACTTGTTTCACCAAGGTTGAATACCTGAATTGCAGTATAATCTTTTTGTGTTACAGTGTCTTTAATTGTGTTTTTAAATTCTTCAGCTCCAACTTCATCTGCCACAACTGCCTTTCCTGACATTTTAATGTGGTGAAAACCATGATGCTGCTTGTAGTGATCAAACCAACGTGAGCTGGCTGAAAAGAGGTGCTGGATCGTCCTCTTCTTTCGTTACATCTGCATACCAGGTCTTGGTTTGGAATAGAAACTCCAGAGGAGAGGCATGTAATGTTGGTTGGGCTGCTCAATTCATTGGCTAAACATTTTTTCCTTGCTTTCAGTCACCTCTGAGTGACATTTGGTCACTTGAGTTAGTTAAAGATTGAGAAGTTTTTTTAAAAAATTGTGCATTGTCACAAATAGCTCTCACAGTGGATTCACTAAGTACCAAAGAATGCTGAACGTCATAGTGATCCAAAACTTCTAACTTTGTTTCTACTGTATAAGATCTTCATAGATGCTTCTTTCCCTCAACAGGCACACCTTTCGTTTTAGCTGACCTTTTATATACAGACTCTGTCAAGAATAACTTCATAGCTCAAGTGCCCAAAATTGATAATTCATGTATCGACAAACATGACACAAGATGCGCATTCAGATGGATTACTGCAGTACTGCTTCCGCATACTGTTAACAGACAGCAGCACAGATCCGCTTATGATGGTGTCTGTCTGTACGTGATTGGTTTCTATGTGAAGTTGTCAGCTAGACATTTAAATGTTATGAAAGAAAGGTGAGACTAGCATTTTATAAAAATGAGCGTCATGTTACGAGTGGTAATATGTAAATTCAACAAGAAAGGAAGTGACATTGTTTTCTATACTATACTACTCTTCACTAGATTTTTATTGGAGTTGTTTATATAGGCTCGGGGAAACTGTCCAAAAAATTTTCTTTGCTACCTCTTACAAACGGTATTTGGCTGTCTTGTCAAAGGTATTGTGGCTGCCCATTGAACACCTTTTTTGAGTCACACACAATTTTAGTGATGGAATAATGCAGGTAATTAATTATTCCTTACTGTGTGGAATAAAATCTATGTTATCCCACATTCATTTAATTTTAGAAAAGTTCAGTTGATTCTTGATGGAAGTGATTAATTTTATATGGGTACTAAAGAAATACGAAAACTTACGAAGAAACAGAATATTGTTGTAACCATAGGTGATTTTATGTGGCAATTGGAAGATATGATTGTATTACAGGCCTGTTTGCCACAGGAATTTGTAATCAAAAATATTTCCTTCAGTTTTGTCAAGAGAAAGATATGAAAAGTCACAAACACTTGGTATCGTCTGACGACCTGGAGGCTCTGTACTTGAGAAACCCCTGTATACACTTCACACATTGTAGTTCAGAAACTAAATAGATAAGATATTTATGAACAAATGCTTCATTCTTCCACTGCAAGGACTCGTCTAATCCAGCACCAGATGTGCCATCTGATTGCGGCGTAGTGAATATAGCCATTAAGTTAAAACTATTAAATAAGTTTAAAAAAATATACCATCCCAAACTTGCATAAAAGTTCCAAAAAGATAATCTAGGCAGTGATTAAAACATAACTTAACAGAAATGTAAAAGCACAAGTGCTGAAAATGTGGAATTGGAAAACTTGGACACTTTGTGGCTCTTTCTGATAGATAAATGTTGTCAATACGAAGACCAAGTAGACAAGATCAACTATACAAGGTGTATCATAATTAATTTTATTAACACATGCAGTTCAGAACACATGATACTGTAAGCAAAAAAGGCTAGTAAACATGGGCTCTAAAATGCATACCTTAAAAGCTATGAGCACTTGTTCATCTTCACTACTGTGAAACACACCTCGTCTACTGAATAAGTGCTCATAGCTGTTAAGGTACACATTTTAGACCCCATGTTTACTAGATTTTTAAGTTTTTAGTATCATGTACTTACAGCTATATGCGTTTATGCACTTAATTATTATACACACTGTATAAATACATGTTAAGTTAATAAGGAGAAAAATTAGAACAATAAAAAATGAATAGCTAAGAGACAGGTGTGCAATTGTGAAAAAATTGTAAAGCTTTACTTGATAATTTTAATGTGCACAAAATTATGTGTGATACATAAGAAAATGTGTTCATCTATATCACTTTCTCACTAAAATCAAATCATAACTGTGCAAACATTAGCATGAAAGTACTACTGTACTCACCTTTCTACTGATGAAACAGTAAAGGATGACACTGAGGTGAAAACGAGCTAACAGGTCCATCAATTACAAAAATGCAGATTGAGAATGCTATTCATGATGGGAAGAGTAAGAAGGAGAGGGGCTCAGATGAAATCTCAGAAGCACTATGTAATCTCTTTTACCACAGAAGCTTAACCATCCTTCAAATTTTGTAAAATGAGACATTATGCCATACTTTAAAAATAGTTATGTGAATTCTATGATATTTGCCCAAGTTTGTTTACTAATTCACAGTTTGACTGTAGGAAATTTTTAAGTACAAAAGAATATACAGTTATGATACAAACACTGGTGCAGAAAATAATATGATTAAAGGTAAACATGTCTGTCTCTGTATCATGATAAAGCTTATGACAACACGTTACAAAAATTGAAAGTGAAGTTGCTATAAATAATATCTGTAGGAATACTACAAGAAATGTCACTCAAATGCTAAAATTAATTAAAAAAAAAGTATGGTGGTGATAACACAAGAACAAGCTATCACTTTGTCTTTTATAGTTTAAAATGAAGCAAGTACTGACTTTTGACTATATATACGTACTCTGCAAGCCACTGTTGGTATGCAGTAGGGCACCTTGTACCACTGCTAGCCATTTCCTTTTCTTTTACACTCGCAAACAGAGCAAGGGAAAAATGACTAGCTATATGCCCTTGCAAAAGTGCTAATTTCATTTATCTTTGTGGTTCTTATGCAAAACTTGTGTTGGCAACAGTAGAATTGTTCTGCAGTCAGCTTCAAATGCCGGTTCTCTAAATTTTCATCACTAATGTTCTCCAAAAAGAATGTCATTTTCCTTCCAGGATTCCCATTTGAGTTCATGAAGCATCTCCGTCATGCACATGTATTGATCGAACCTACTGGTAACAAATCTAGTAGCCTAGCTCTGAATTACTTCGATGTCTTCCTGTAATTCAGCCTTGTGTGGATCCCAAACACTCAAGCAGTACTCAAGAATGGGTTGCATTAGTGTTCTATATGTAGTCTCCTGTACAGATTAACAACACTTTTCTAAAATTCTCCTAATAAACCAAAACCTACCATTCACTTTCCCTGCTACTGTCCTAATGTTCTCATTACATTTCATGTATCTTTGCAGTGTTGCACCTAGATATTTAATCAACATTACTGTGTCGATCAGTACACTGCTGATGTATGAGATTGTTTTTCCTACTCATTGCATTAACTTACATTTTCATACTTTTATAGCAAGCTGCCATTGATTACATCAACTAGAAATTTTATCTAAGCCATGTTGTACCCTCCTACAGTCATTCAATGATGACATCTCCCTGTACACCACAGCATCATTGGAAAACAGCCCCAGATTGCTGCCCACCCTATCTGCCATATAATTTATGTATATAGAGAATAAGAGCAGTCCTATCACATTTCCCTGAGGCACTCCTGACAGTACCCTTGTCTGTGACAAACACTTGCCATTGAGGACAATGTACAGGGTTCTGTTACTTAAGAAGCCTTTGGGCCACACCCATATTGTGGAAGGTGCCTCTCTGAAGACTGGGCATCAGATATGGAGCTAAAATGTTAAGTACATTTCGCGTGTAATGTTTCATAAAATTTAGTGAAGTGTATAGTAATGCAGACTTCAAATTGATTTTCAAATCCGGCTTACAAAATTTAGTGTCTGGTTGATACTACCGTATTTATGGACGGACGGACACACACACGCACGCACTCACTCACGCACACCTGAATGTAAAAGTTACCACCATAAAAAAGGTTAGCAGCCTCTGTGATGTAAATTTACCATTCTGTTGATAGCACCAGTAACTGATATGGAAAATATGTGGTCAAGAACAATTTGGAGTTATTACTCACAATAAACAGAAGCAAAAGTATTTATTTTGGTCACTTCATGTGAAAACTAAAGTGTCAACTGCTGCATTTGTGCGCTGAAGGAGAAATAGCAGACCAAAATAAGGAGTCACGGTTGCAGATTATAAATTGGTGGACGGATTGTGAGTAGCTAAATACATTCTGCACACAATTGTGGATCAAGATAAGATTCATTATGTGCTCACAAACCTACAATAATGTAAGGGGCAGTTAAATGAAAACGAGACCCATGGAAAAAAGTAAACAAACTGTTTATTATTTCAAAAGCAATCACCATAACTGCTAATACTTTTATCCCACTTTGAGACAAGATGGTCAAGGCCTTCATGGAAAAATATGGAAATTGCATGGGGAGAGATCAAGATTGTATGGAAGATGTGTAAGTGCTTCTTAGCGGATCTTCTGCAGTGTACTCAAAACATCCTTGGCAACATGTGGATTCATCCGCTGTTGGGAAGCACTTATGCATCCTCCATAGAGTCCCAATCCCTCTGCATGCAATTTCTATATTTTTGAAGCCCTGAAGAAAGACACGCCTAGCCACCAGTTTGCTGCAGACAAAGAGGTGCGCACCTGGGTACAATTATTGAAGTAATAAACAGTTTACTTACTTTTTTTTCCATGTGTCTTGTTTTCAGTTGATTGCCCCTTATAGATACATGTCTGAAGAAGAAGAAGAAGAAGAAGAAGAAGAAGAAGAAGAAGAAGAAATTCAGATGCTTATTAACTACTTGATGTCCCTACAAGCTGACTGTGGGTAAACATTACATGATTGTCTTACTGATTGCATTTTTGCAATTTCTAAGTGAAGAACTACGCTAGAAAATTATATCACAAATCATTTATGTTTGCAAACATGCAGAATATTTAAAGATTTTGATATGTTTCCAAAACTTGCTTTTACAATTGTAAAGTCGTTGAACTTCTGTTTGAACAGCTCAATAACGTATTTCTTCCAGTTCATGTTTTCATCAGTATGTACATCGAAAAATCTGTAACACACTATCCTATTTGTGGATGCCTGCTCATATGTTACATAAATTATTAATGTTATCTTATTTGTTATACGGAAGAGAGTGTACTGTGCTTTAGTTCAAAAATTAATGTGTTTTGATATGCAAAGAACTACATTTTTTCTTTCAAAATTATCATCAATAAATTTTTCTGTTGCTGTCATTCTCTTACAATTAATCATAACAATTCTGTTTTGCAAAAAGTACAAACTGTACTTCTAGCAGGATTACAGCTATCAGCAATTGCTTATGTCTAGGGAGACACTTGCTATGTTCCTTCTAAAATTATCATACTTATGTTCTTATTTTATGCATAATTATTGTGAAGTTACTGATTTTACATTAGAGCTAGAACATTCCTGTTTTCTTTCTATATTTAAACATTTCTGATGTCAGAAATTGCAGAGCTTGAGCAGATATTGTCGTAGTTGCATATGACTTTTTGATGAACTATTTGTGTAGCTTTTTCCTTGCTTTTCGTTCCTTCATATGACAGCTGCAATTAGTCTGGTGCTATCAGTGTACGAATGTGTGATGTTATATTGCACACACATACGTATGACTATCCCACTTTAACTAGAACCACTGTGTTTTTAATTTCCAACAATATTTTTTTTGGAATGCTTCCCCCAAGGAAAGCACTGGAAGAACGATGTAAGCTTTTGCCTTCGGTTTCGAATGTGAGGATGTGACAGAACATTGTGTTCCCTCTCCCCCCCCCCTCCCTCCCTCCCCTCTGACCTGTAATTATTTGTACCTAGTCATCCTCATATTCAATTATTTCCACAAAATGTGAACATTTTGCCAGTGGAAATTTAGTTCATTGAAGACAGTGAAACTAAAGCCCGGAGTTACACAAATATTGGGGCAACAGTAATAATAATAATAATAATAATAATAATAATTCCTGTGGAGGCCCGGGAAAAGAATAGGCCTCCGGTATGTTCTGCCAGTCGTAAAAGGCGACGAAAAGAACAAACCACTAATAGGGCTAACCTCCCTTTTAGTGTGATTAGTTGGTTCAGGACAGAACTAAAGAAGCCTCGGACAAGCGCCATCATGGTCGGGGACGACGCTTGAACCCTATGCCCGCCCACAATGGTAACGACAATGCTAGCCAACTGGAAAATGATTCAAATCCAAATAGAGGTGTTTTGCAGGATATGCTTCCTGCAACCACCCTAGAAGGAAAGCAAAGACAGAGGATGAGATGGTCAGATGAAGTTAATCGACACCTCATGTTCTGTTATTACCAAGCAACAAACCTAGGAACCAACACAACTGGATACAGATCACAAGTATACACAACATTTATTACCAGATACCCAGAATTAAAATTTTTAACAGAACAACGACTAGCTGATCAGATCCGTGTAATAATCAAAAATAACAGGATACCCCAGTCAGAATTAGAAAACATCAAACAACAAGTACAACAAATACTGTAACAAAATAATGTGCAATCAGAAGAAGTAGAAGAAGAAGAAGAAGAAGAAGAAAATACAGTAATGGACTCAAACATCCCAGAGCAAACAAACAAAGAACAACACACATCAATTAAACAGTCAGAGGAAAACGAAATCTTAAGACAGCCACCAGAACAAGCACAAATAGAACACGAAGTGACACACATGTTAGATGTAGAAGAAAAATTTCAGCTGACATATATAGAATACAAAGACACAAATACAGACATTAGACCATCCTTGCATAGACCACCAAATAACCCACAAGTCAAAACAACAATAAAAACTATCAACACAATCATACACAACAAAATAAATGAAAACACAACTATGGAAGAGTTACAACTACTGGTTTATCTAGGAGCACTCACTACACTAAACATACACACTAGGCAGAGATCGGAACCAACCAACACACAGAAGAAACCCACAAAACCAGCATGGCAACACAGGCTACAGATCAGAATAGAAAAACTGAGAAAAGACATCGGACAGCTAACACAATTTATAAGAAATGAAATGTCAGAAAAAAAAAAAACGAAAAAGGTTAGGTAAAATCTCACAACAAGAAGTGATAGAGCAATTAGATGAAAAGAAGCAGAAATTACAAGCATTGGCCAAACGACTTAGAAGATACAAAAAAAGTGAAAATAGAAGGAAACAAAACCGAACATTCAACACAAACCAAAAGAAATTTTACCAGACAATAGATAACACACACATTAAAATAGACAATCCACCAAACATAACAGACATGGAACACTTCTGGAGCAACATATGGTCAAACCCGGTACAACATAACAGGCATGCACGGTGGATACAAGCAGAAACAGATACGTACAAGATGATACCACAAATGCCTGAAGTGATAATTTTGCAACATGAAGTCACCCAAGCAATTAATTCTACTCACAATTGGAAAGCCCCTGGAAAAGGTAAAATAGCAAATTTCTGGCTAAAGAAATTCACCTCAACACATTCACATCTAACTAAATTATTTAACAGTTACATTGCAGACCCATACACATTCCCTGATACACTTACACATGGAATAACTTATCTGAAACCTAAAGATCAAGCAGACACAGCAAACCCAGCTAAATATCGCCCCATAACATGCCTACCAACAATATACAAAATATTAACTTCAGTCATTACACAGAAATTAATGACACATACAACACAGAACAAAATTATAAATGAAGAACAAAAAGGCTGTTGCAAAGGAGCACGAGGATGTAAAGAGCAACTGATAATAGATGCAGAGGTGACATATCAAGCTAAAACTAAACAAAGGTCGCTACACTATGCATACATTGATTACCAAAAAGCTTTTGATAGTGTACCCCACTCATGGTTACTACAAATATTGGAAATATACAAAGTAGATCCTAAATTGATACAGTTCCTAAACATAGTAATGAAAAATTGGAAAACCACACTTAATATCCAAACAAATTCAAATTAATATCACATCACAGCCAATACAGATTAAGCGTGGAATATACCAAGGAGACTCATTAAGTCCTTTCTGTTTCTGCCTTGCTCTGAACCCACTATCCAACATGCTAAATAATACAAATTATGGATACAATATTACTGGAACATACCCACACAAAATCACACATCTGCTATACGTGGATGATCTAAAGCTACTGGCAGCAACAAATCAACAACTCAACCAATTACTAAAGATAACAGAAGTATTCAGCAATGATATAAATATGGCTTTTGGAACAGACAAATGTAAGAAAAATAGCATAGTCAAGGGAAAACACAGTAAACAAGAAGATTACATATTGGATAACCACAGCGACTGCATAGAAGCGATGGAAAAAACAGATGCCTATAAATATCTAGGATACAGACAAAAAATAGGAATAGATAATACAAATATTAAAGAAGAACTAAAAGAAAAATATAGACAAAGACTAACAAAAATACTGAAAACAGAATTGACAGCAAGAAACAAGACAAAAGCTATAAATACTTACGCTATACCAATATTGACCTACTCATTTGGAGTAGTGAAATGGAGTAACACAGATTTAGAAGCACCCAATACACTTACACGATCACAATGGCACAAATATAGAATACATCACATACATTCAGCAACTGAAAGATTCACATTAAGCAGAAAGGAAGGGGATTTATTGACATAAAAAACCTACATTATGGACAGGTAGACAATTTAAGAAAAATTTTTCTAGAACGAGCAGAAACTAGCAAAATACACAAAGCAATCACTCATATAAATACATCGGCTACACCACTGCAATTTCATAACCACTTCTACAATCCTTTAGATCACATAACATCAACAGATACGAAGAAAGTAAATTGGAAAAAACTACATGGCAAGCACCCGTATCATCTAACACTGCCACACATCGATCAAGACGCATCCAACACATGGCTAAGAAAAGGCAATATATACAGTGAGACGGAAGGATTCATGATTGCAATACAGGATCAAATAATAAACACCAGATATTACAGCAAGCATATTATTAAAGATCCCAATACCACAACAGATAAATGCAGACTTTACAAACAACAAATAGAAACAGTAGACCACATCACAAGTGGATGTACAATACTAGCAAATACAGAATACCCCAGAAGACATGACAATGTAGCAAAAATAATACATCAGCAGCTTGCCTTACAACATAAACTTATAAAACAACATGTTCCCACATACAAGTATGCACCACAAAATGTACTGGAGAACGATGAATACAAATTATACTGGAACAGAACCATTATAACAGATAAAACAACACCACATAACAAACCTGACATCATACTCACCAATAAAAAGAAGAAATTAACACAACTAATCGAAATATCCATACCCAATACAACAAATACACAAAAGAAAACAGGAGAAAAAATTGAAAAATACATCCAACTGGCTGAGGAAGTCAAGGACATGTGGCATCAGGATAAAGTTGACATTATACCAATTATACTATCAACTACAGGAGTCATACCACACAACATCCACCAGTACATCAATGCAATACAGCTACATCCAAACTTACATATACAACTACAGAAATCTGTAATTATTGACACTTGTTCAATTACCCGAAAGTTCCTAAATGCAATGTAACATATACCGTACAGTTAAAAGGAAGTCACGCTTGATCAAGGTCCGTGTCACCTTCCATTTTTAACCAGACATAACGTCTGAGACAAGAAAGAAATAATAATAATAATAATAATAATTTTTCCTAAGGAATTTAACAGAATATGTGGTAATGAAAAAATGTCAAAACTCAAAATAAAAGCATCTAATGGCTGGTATGACATATCATTTACATCACTTAATGAGGGTAGTTCTAGACCATATGGAATCTTTCTTCTGTGAAGACAACCTATTAAACAACTCTCAGCATGATTTCCAAAAAGGACAATCCACAATAACAGCGGTAGCAACTTCTTTCCATGAGCTACTTAACAGACTGGATAAAGGAAACAGTCATTGGGAATTTTCTATATTTGCCTAAGGCCTTTGATTAGAAACTTGTAGTATAGGAGGAGTAGCACTAAACTTCTTAGGTTCATATCTCTGAGATAGGAGATAGTGTACTAAACTGTGTTGAAAGTAAAATCCTAACAGTAAAATCAGTGTACAAAACTCTTAATTGTGGCATCCCTCAGGGAAGTATTCTTGGGCTGTGTTTGTTTCTTGTATATGTTAATGACATAACAGAGCCACAAAATCCAAAGCTAGTGAACTAGAAAGCAATAAAGGGGACTCTGAACTGATCACAGAATATCTAACAATGAATTAATTTGCATTGAATAAGGACAAGACTGTTGCAATGAGGTTCTTGTTAAATTATAACCAATCTCATACTGAGTAGCTGTCTACAGTTGAAATATCCAATAAATATATGTTTTCAGGCATTTTGATTGAAGAACATCTTACATGGAAAGAATATATCACCTACAACAGAAAAAAAGTGCTGCAGTATTTACTTTCCAAGATGTGTCTCAAAAATAATGAATCCTCTTGTTCTTAAACAACTGTACTACAGGTTAATCCACTCCCATTTACACCGAGCGAGGTGGCGCAGTGGTTAGCACACTGGACTCGCATTCGGGAGGACGACGGTTCAATCCCGTCTCCGGCCATCCTGATTTAGGTTTTCCGTGATTTCCCTAAATCGTTTCAGGCAAATGCCGGGATGGTTCCTTTGAAAGGGCACGGCCGATTTCCTTCCCAATCCTTCCCTAACCCGAGCTTGCGCTCCGTCTCTAATGACCTCGTTGTCGACGGGACGTTAAACACTAACCACCACCACCACCACCACTCCCATTTACAATAAGGGATTGAAATTTGGGCTGGGGAACCCACAGTCTACATGGATAGGATATTCAGGCTTCAAAAGAGAACAGTTAGGGTAATTGCTAATACACTGAAGTGCCAAAGAAACTGTTGTAGGTATACATATTCAAATACAGATATATGTAAACAGGCAGAATATGGCGCTATGATGGGCAACACCTATATAAGACAGCAAGAGTCTGGCGCAGTTGTTAAATTGGCTACTGCTGCTACAATGGCAGGTTATCAAGATTTAAGTTAGTTTGAATGTGGTGTTATAGTCGGTACATGAGCGATGGGACACAGCATCTCTGATGTAGCGATGAAGTGGGGACTTTTTCCGTACAACCACGAGTGAACCATGAATATCAGGAATCCGGTAAAATATCAAATCTCCGACATCACTGCAGCTGGAAAAAGATCCTGTAAGAATGGAACCAATGAGAACTCAAGAGAATCTTTCAACGTCACAGAACTGCAACCCTTCCACAAATTGCTGCAGATTTCAGTGCTGGCCCATCAAAAAGTGTCTATGTGCAAACATAACCATTAAATGAAACCTCATCAATATGGGCTTTCGGAGCCAAAGGCGCACTCGTACCCTTGATGACTGCATGACATAAAGCTTTACACCTTGCCTGTGCCCATCAACACCAACATTAGACTGTTGATGACTGGAAACATGTTGCCTGGTGGGCCTAGTCTCATTTCAAATTGTAATGAGTGGACGGTCGTGTACGGGTATGGAGATAACCTCAAGCTGGTGGAGGCTCAGTAATGGTGTGGGGCATGTGCAGTTGGAGTGGTATATTTAGATATGATTCTGACAGGTGACACGTATGTAAGCATCCTGTCTGATCACCTGCGTCCATTCATGTTCATTGTGCATTCCGACAGACCTGAGGAATTCCAGCAGGACAATGCAACACTCCATACATCCAGAATTGCTGCGGAGTGACTTCAGGAACACTCTTCTGAGTTTAAACACTTCTGCTGGCCTTCAGACTCCCCAGTCATGAACATTATTGAGCATACCTGGGATGCCTTGCAACATGCTGTTCAGAAGAGATATCCATCCCCTCATACTCTTACGGATTTGTGGACAACCCTGTAGGATTCATGGTGTCAGTTCCCTTGAGCACTGCTTCAGATGTGTTAGTCGAGCTCATGTCGTGTTGCAGCACTCCGATAGAGGTACTCAAAGTACCCTCCGCCCCACACCGTCAGGTGGCTTGCGGAGTATGGATGTAGATGTAGATGTACATGTAGATTAGGCAAGTGTTCCAGTTTCTTTGGCTCTTCATAACATAAGCAACTTTTCAAGTAGTCCGTACAGGACTACTTGAAAAGTTATAATGTACTGACTGTGAACTGTGAGTCATAAGAGAGGTACAGATCACAGTCCACTTGATGCTGGAAGACCATTCTATAATAGATTGCCAAATAATATGAGGCAAATTCATGTAAGTCTTTTTAAAGGAAAATTAAAACAGTTGTTAACTGAAAGATGTTTGTACTCATATAAAGAGTTCCAAGCTCCATTACTGTCAGTTATACTTTCGTATACTGCAGTATATTAATGGTGATTAATGTTTTATATAATAGTATATACAGCAACATCCCACTAAACCGAATCCCTGTAACCCAAACATTCAGGTAATCCAAACATGAAAAAGTATGGAAAACGGTGCGGTAAACTGCTGTACATACACACTATTTTAATTTATGCAATACAGTAAACATGTTTTAGAAACATGGGCAAGAAATCATTTAGTTTAAACAATGCATAACAATGAAAGAAAAGCTGTAAAACTTACTAAAATACAGTGGACATTTTATACCTACTTTTTAGATGACAAAAACTCATTGTTTTTTGGCATAATGAAGACAGTCTGTTATATAATGCAAAGTTGCACTATCGTCTCAGAAACATCAAATCAGCAGGTGTAGCAGTGGACTGTTGCTCCAAATAACGTAGTGTGACATCAAGGGCTTCTGTTGCATCACTGTGTGGCCCCAGCTCTTGTTTGTCGCTTTCAGGCTCATTGTCACTTCGGTCACAGCAGTCCACTTCTTCCTGGTCTTGAGTCACAGAAGCAACTAAATCAGCGTCAGTAAGGTTCTCCACACATGCTCCATCCACTGCCATCCACTCATCTACGTCTCCTTCACTATCTTCTTCACATCCAGGGATTGTCTGTATCATTTGTAGTAGATTTTCCTCTTCATTTTCAACTAGGTTGTCCTGAAATTCGAGAGATGTCCACAGTTTTCTCCACGATTTTCTGAAATATTCTGCCATGTCTAAGTGGCCCAATAAACAACATCCTTCACGGTGATCTTTTTTATTTTCTCCACTAAAGGAATGCTATCATCTTGAATCAGCATTCTTAAAAATTGTTTTCTATAAATCAGTTTTAATGTTTCCAGTATGCCCTGGTCCATCGGCTGTAGAAGTGGTGTAACATTCGGTGGCAAAAACTTTGCCACAATTTCTCTAATACATAATTTCTCAGTGCTGGGGTGAGATGGCATGTTATCAATGAAAAGGATTGCATGGGGAGACAAATGATTTTCCTTGGAAAACCGTTGAACAGAGGGAACAAACTGGCCGTGAAACCATTCTTTGAACAGCTTACCATCCATCCGTGCTTCTTTCTGGTTGCAATAATATATGAGCAGGGACTTGATGTTGTAATTTTTAAAAGCTTTGGGCCTAACAGATTTGCTGATCAGCATTAAAGGCAGCTTGTGATTACCAGCAGTGTTGCTGCACACTAATAAAGTCACATGACCTTAGCACATTCTAAAACCAGGAGCATTGTCTTCTGCTTTTGATGCCAGGCTTTTTGTTGACAATGCTCTAAAATTAAGGCCAGTCTCGTCAGCATTATAAATTTGTTGGGGAGAATACTTTCCCTCTTTTATCATTTTTTCAAACTCACCCAAGTATTTCTTCACTGCATCACGGTCAAAAGAAAGCTTCTCTCCAGTAATTGTTAGCTGACGGACTCCATGACATTTTTTGAATCTGTCCAACCAACCCATACTCGCACTGAAAGACTCATCACCATTCATTAACTTGTTCAGGTACCAGTGCTCCACTCAAAGGAGTTCCCCTTTCTCTTTCCTGCGTAATCCAAAGGAAAAGAGCTTCATCTACTTTATCGCACTGAGACTGGTTAAAAGTCTACCGAATTTCGAGTGTTTTTCCTGAAGGGGTTGCACAGGACTGTTCAAGCTTCACTCTGTTCTTCTTCCAATCACAAATGATTTCTTTACCAACACCCAGTTCCGTTGCCAGTTCAGATTCATTCTCACCATTATCTGCTTCAAAGCATTCAGTTTTTCTTTGAGAGTTAACATTGTATGTTTACATTTACTCATGACGAAAATACGTACACCAGTACACCTGAACGAATACAATACAACTCTTACACGTGCCAGTGATCGATAACTAACATAACCGAGTGCTTTGTGAGCCAACTGGCGGTGCACTGACCTCAAACACTTCATAGGTCTCAGCAATGCACAACAACAAGGGCAGGGAGTGAGAGTGAGCCATTGTTCCCACACTTGTTCCCATTTGTTACCATGGTGTACTTACTTATCTGCTTGGTATACTTCATTTTAGAAACTCGTCACCATAATTCCGGCTAATCCAAACAAAGTCCAGTCCCAATTAGTTTGGATTAATGGGACTCTACTGTAGTGTGCTACTTGAATATATAGTGAAACCCCTATTTGACATTTTCGTGTGGTCCAGACTTAAAAAACCCAAAATGGAGAAAAATGTTAAAACCCCCAAAATACGAGTATGGTTTGAAAAGTTGAAAAGTACTTACACCACTGAAACTTTTTTTATTTTTCAGTGTAGTCTCCTTGTAGATTAATGCACTTGGTCCAACAATGTTCCAATGCCTTGATTCCATCTCAAAAATGAGTTTCCTCCAGGCCTGCAAAATAGTTGTCAACTCTATCACTTCTTCGTTTGAAGTGAATCTTCATCTACCAAGAAAAATTTTCAGTTTTGGGAAGAGATGAAAGTCTGAAGGAACCGTATCTGGTGAAAAAGGTTGGTGTGGCAAAAATTTGTACCTTAGTTCATGTAATTTTGCCATGGTGACGGCGTGTGTGTGTGTGTGTGTGTGTGTGTGTGTGTGTGTGTGTGTGTGTGTACGTGTCAAGAGCCATGGCATCCATCTTGCAGATAATTTTTTCATTTCTAATTCTTCAGTTAAAATGTGATACTTCCTTTCAGATGACATCTGGCAAGTGTGAGCAATTTTGCCCACTTTCAATCGGTGATCCTCCATGACCATTTTGTCCATTTTTGCAATGATTTCTGGAGTTGTGACATATGTCGGCCTACCACTGAGCAGATCATAATCTAAGCTCTCCCGACCAAATTTAAATTCATTTGTCCACTTGGCAACAGTTTAATATGAAGGAGCAAAGTCTCCCAGTGTATACTGGAAATCAACATGAATGCCCTTTGCTTTCTTACCTTTCTCTACAAAGTACTTGGGGAATCATTCCTTGAATCTTGATTCTTTTTTTTTTTCTTTTTCCATATTCGTAAATCATTATGTGGGAGCAACAACAGAGCCATGTCACCGCCACAGCTCTCTTCCAAGACCACTGACGTGACACGTGTTTACAGGCAACAGTCAAACATGAACAAGTCGTTGCACTAGCGCTGACCTCCCATGGTGATTCTGAGAACTTTTCAAACCACTCTTATATGAACGAAAACACATATATGATTAAAAATCACAGTCCTCTCCAATACTTTGTATAAAATCTAAGTGAAGAAAATTAAATGTGCAACACAATTTTTATACAATAATTTGTGGTAATGAATTTCATAAGTTCTCTAAACATCACAAATGTGTAATGGTAAGTAAACACTTGTCAAAAATTGAGATTGGGATCTGGGTAGAAGGTAATCGAGCTGTTTTCCAACGTGCTATGACTACAAATTATACATTCAGAACACATGTTATTGAGAGATCATACTTTGTGGTCACCTAGAAAAAAGCAAAAATTCATGAAATTAACCCAAAACATCACAGCAGCTAAATGGCTAAACGATAAGCATAAATATGGACATTTGCTTAATGACACACTTTGTCACCATTGCTGTAACTGTTTAATGCTTTTCTTACGAGCCAGACTTCATATGCTCACTGCAGGCTTGGTGAGAGAAACAGATGTGGAAAAATGAGTTTACTTCCCCAATTGACATTACAAGCTTATTAGAAGTCGTCTCAATGAATTTCTGTACAGTGTGTAAAATGTAAATTTGAAAGAAAGCACAGGTGCTACAGTTCCGCTTCATGCATTCTTGTCACTGCTGCCAATCTTTACGAGCTACAGTGTGTGTGTGGTGCAAAGTATATGCATGAGTAGTGTATGTAGTTGT
The DNA here is from genome assembly GCF_021461395.2 of Schistocerca americana. NCBI lineage: Eukaryota > Metazoa > Arthropoda > Insecta > Orthoptera > Acrididae > Schistocerca > Schistocerca americana. The sequence goes on from NC_060130.1 coordinate 93,193,535, forward strand.
TACAACTGTATCATGTCAGATTTGAACACAAAGTACTTAAAATGTGCTATCGCAAAACTCTTTCTCTATTTCCATGTGACATCTCCGTCATAGCACATCATCTGCACAAGAAGTATATTTTCAGAACTTCACAAAATGCTTGTTGGCTATTGGGTGACTTAACAAGTCACTAGCCGATAAGTTTTCACGAGCCAGAAATGGTCTAAATTTCCTTGATTATTACTGAGCATATTCTTTGAGGCTCAGTGTTTGAATTTGAGTTTGATGATTGAGAATGTTGCTGAATACAATAAATCGGAAATACATGCAAAAAGATAAGACCGAGTTATAAGTGGCACAAGAAAGTGTGCTGGCTGGGCCCCTTCATCATGCATTCATTTGGTCCTGAACCTGAACGCTTAAATCATAATTGTGCGGTGAAGCTGAATGTTGTAAATTGTGTTGCCAACACCAATCATGGATTACATCAGCGTTTCCCCTCTCACATCTCCCCTCTCCACAATGGCCTAAAATATTCCCGTAATTCTGCCACCACCTGTGGTGCGAACCATCTGTCTTTTGAGCCACTTATTACTTGTTCAGTCACATCAAATGTCAGTAGGAAGAAAACAGGACAAATTCAAGGGAGACATTGAATAATAACTTAGAATTGAGGTAAACTTTATGAAGAAGAAATCTAAAATCAAGGAGTTTTTAGCATTGTTATGGAGTTTTCATAGGGACTGCAAATTTATGGCATAGAATTGCAAAAAATGTAAATCGGAGAATGTAAAATCAAAGTTCCACTGTATGAATGGCATCGTATCAGTTTTGTAAAGGTACAGAAAATGACAACGTCCAAGACTGTAAAGTTATAATGGACAAGTAAAGATTATTATTCTTGTTGTCAGACTTACATTTTTCTTTCTTGTATAGTAGGAGGGTATTCATGCATTATCTAGGAATAGCTGAAGTTTCTACTTTTTCCGAATATTTAAGTATTCAAATTAAATTGTGGCAGCTAGTATAGTGCCCCCGAAGTGTCATTGTGTTTGATTACCTAGAAATACTATTTCTATTCAAGACTGCTTATTTTATAATCAAGCCATCATTTGTGATGTTATCCTTTTCAAAGGAAGCACAAAGAAGTTCTTAAAATATGGTACTCATGGGCTCGAGCAATGAACTGAATATGCAGGTCAGCCACTTCCATTTGTATAATTAAATTTTATCAATGCAAGAGTTGACACTGTCTTTGTACTTCATGCTTTTTGTCACTGTATCATTCAGTAAAAATGGAGAGCTAATGGCTCTCTCTCTCTCTCTCTCTCTCTCTCTCTCTCTCTCTCTCTCTCTCTCTCTCTCTCTGCCACACCACCTCCCTCTGTCCAATCTCTCCCCTGTACACACTCATACTCTGCAGCATCTCACTTTTGTATGTAATTTTTTGGATGTTGCTGTGGTTATTGTGTTCTGGTTTGTTGTGGTTGTTATATTCTTGTTTTAGGATAGGCATTTGCCGATTATAATTAATTACTTTGTTTGTTCCTCCAGATTTGACAAGTTAGCAGAAACTCTGCAATGGTGTTTAGAACTTGGCATTCCAGAAGTTACAGTTTATGCATTTAGCATAGAAAACTTTAAAAGGACGGCAGAGGAAGTTGAGGGACTAATGGATCTTGCAAGGCAGAAATTCAGACGGCTGTTGGATGAGAAGTAATAATAATTATTTTGTCTCAAAAATATACATTAAGTAAATTATAAATTACAAATAATGATGATAATTTTCTTTTAATAGAGGGAAGTTAATGGAACGTGGTGTTCGAATCAGAGTCATTGGAAATTTGACACTCCTCCCTAATGATCTTAAAGATTTGATGCAAGAGGCCATGCTTGTTACGAAGGATAACAGCAAAGCATTCCTAAATGTGGCTTTTGCATATACAGGTATGAGACTATTCTTCATGGTAATGGATAGTTCATTTCAAATTATGATAAGTATAATTATTTTAATAGGAATCCAATTCTGTATTGTAATATAACTGTTGATATGTGCTGCAACTCTTTAGGAAAGTAGCCCTGATGTTGCTGAAGAAATGAAATGGATTTTCTTTAAGAAAATTGTTCATGATGATGATGATGATTTCATGCCAACTACATTTGGACTGCAGAGTCTGACAAGACAAGCAAAAAGAAAATTATCGGGCTTATAAAAGAACTTTGGGAGAACTTTTTTGGCTGATGACCACAATATTGCATGTACTACTCAAAACAAACAGAAAATGATATTCTGTGAGCACCAATTCTTTTATTGAATTGTGGCAAGTGGATTTACACTTCTTAACAATAATCTAAAAGAAACAGAAGAATTTTTCTTAGAATGTTAGAAGATTGCCAACTGTTTTCGTAGATTTGGTAAACACGTATTAAGAAAATGTCTTTATGATGCAAAAATGATAGGGAATCATGGAAGAAAGGTGAGAGACTGCTGTATGAAACATACAATATTGAAGTAAAAGTTAGACATCTCGGATATCAGTCCTGTGCTTTTTCTTTTTGAATGCGTGGCACAGAAAATGTGCGAGTGTAAGTGCTGTGGAAAATATTGTGTCCTTGGAAGACCAGTGGAAAGTATTAGAGGGCCATTAGAAAATTTGAGGATATTGGTAGATGGTGGGTTGAAGCTGAACGGAATACATTATGTGGTGTGTAATTAGGATCGGGAAGAAGCAAAACAGAACATGCAGCAATAGAGACATTTTTCTCCATTGTCTGCTGTGATAGATGATAAAAGTTGGTATATTAACGCAAATTGCAAGCAGAGTATGTATAAATTATGAGAATGCTTGCAGCCTGTCTCAGAAGCATGACACACACAGTTAAAATATGTAAGTAAAAGATAAATTGCTGCTTACTGTAAAGATGACATATTAAGTTGCTGACAGGCACAATTAAGACACTTGCACATCAGCTTTCAGCCCCCAGTCTTTGTCAGAAAAAGATAAACACACACCATTCATTCACACAAGCAAGCACACATCACACATACATGAGTGCCAACTCTGGCATTCTGGTCTGAGCTGGCTGTACATTGGTGAGAAAATACAATATGATAACTGTGTTGTGTTTTAATTTATTATGGAGGCAAAATTTTGTGCTAGATAGACATCTTTTGGCTATATTTTAGTGCCCTCTTGGGGGGCTCACCACTCTTTAGTGAGTACATGCTTGGCAACCACAAGGCCACAGCATTTGCAGCACTACTTCCTCTTTGTGTGCTGCAAACATAAACTTCGACTATCACTTACCTCCTCTTGGATGGTCCTTTTGGTGCAGACACTGCTTGGATTTGGTTCACGATTTTGGTCTTGATTCACTCCCGGCACTATCTTCAACCTCCGTGAACTATTATATGGCCCCTATTATTGGGTTTGACTTGCAATCTCTTCCAAATTTTACAGAAATGCGTGTTGTGCAGGGAAGGTCGCCCACTATGGTGTATGCTCCTATGCTCCACCTCTGTGCCCTTCCACCCTGTAACCTTCCTTCCTGTTGTTGTAGTACACCCAAAACCCAGCACGGTAGACATCCCATTGTGTGGAGGTAGCCTCCTGACCATGCAGGGATCGCACTGTTAGTGCTTGTGCTGCACAATCCCCATGTATGCCATGGAGTGTGTGCCCATTGTGACTGGGGCACAGGGACTCCCAGCAGTGCATTACTGCCCAGGTAGCTGTTGCTGAAACCGGGTAGCACCCATGGTGAGAGCCCCTGTTTGGCATGGGTGGCACCATCTTGGTTATTTCACACTGTTTGTTACATGGCCCCAGCAGTCCCTTCAAATGGAAAGGCCTCGTATGATGGAACGAAATACGATCCCTACGCATTCCCTTGCCAGGCCACACCATGTGAGGAACATAGGACTAGAAGACAAGGAGAAAAATGCTCCCCCCAATACCTGATCTGTACCAGAATCGATTGGAACTCCTTTGTGGTCACAAAGCCTTTATTTTGTGTCAAGCACATTGAAGATGAATATGGGGAAATTGCAGCCATCTCTAGCAGAGCAGTTCCCTCCTGATTAAAATGACATCTCCTGTCCAGCAACAGGCACTGCTGTCTTGTGAAAAGTTGGGTGACATTCCTCTGACTGTCACTTTCCGCAGGAGACTCAATATTGTCCAGGGCATCATCTTTCGCCAAGATTTTCTTTTGCACTCTGACAATTATCTGTATCCCAACTTAAAGTGACAGGATGTGCATTTCATCTGTCGTGTCCATACGGGACCAAGGGAAAACAGAGTTGCTACCGGGACCTTCATCGTAGCTTTCGAGGGTGATATGTTGCGTGATGTGAAACTCGACGTTCCTCCTCGTAAGAGATCCTTCAACTAGGAGTATAAGATCCTGGACAAACTCACATATAAAGAGTCCAAAAAAAGTGTGAGAATCTTAGTGCCATACAAATGACACAATATCATGTTACAGCTGCAGTGTCATCACTTTCTCTGTTGAAAATGCTTTCTTCTGTTGCACCTCTTACAGTGGACCCTCAGATTTGCCAGCTAGTGCCTGTCCCCGAGGTGCTTGAGGGCCCATCTGGTGCATCCACCACACTCACTGTGAGACCATTGGCTCCCACCTGCCATGGACACAGGTCCCCATCCCCCTGCCAGAGCCGCCTCATCCTCCTCCGGCTTCTCTAGCTAGGAAGAGGTCCATCGGGACTCTCCCTTCCACAGTGTCTGCTGGTCCAAAGCCAGATGCCAGCCAGTGGTTGAAGAAACCAGAGGCTACTGGCCGTCGGACTTCTCGTTCTTCCTGTGTCCCTGAAACCACTTCACCAAAACCTTCCAAGCTCTTGTGTCCTAAGGAGAAGAAGAGCAACACCAAGGACAAAAAGAAGTCCTCTAAAATAAAGGAAATTTCGGTGGCCCTCATGCCATCGGACTTTGTGTGTACTCCTTCTGTGCCCGAGGTGGAGTTTCTGGTGGCCCCTGAAGCATCAGATCTCCCCAGACAATGTGCCACAGAACCTATGTCACTCTGGTACCACCCACACACTTCAGTGTGGCATAACGGAACTTATTCAGCCATTGATCTTTCCTTTTGTAGCCCTGGTCTTCTACCACCTATCCACTGGAGAGTATGTGATGACATGTGTGGTAGTGACCACTTCCTGACCTTCCTGTCCCTCCCTCAGTGTTGCTCCTTTGGACGCCTACTGATGTCTCAGCTGGTGGCTGTGCATGACCCTGGGTCATATCCTGCCCCCTCCCCCTTCCCCTGGTCGCTTCATGCCCCTACAGTATTCAGACAGTCTGATCCTCCAGTGGAAATGTAACGGATTTTTCCACCAGCTGGCTGAGCTATGGCAACTTTTAAGCACTTAAACCTTGCATTCTATATTACCATCTAGAAAATGTGGTTTCCGGCACCTTGGACCCCCACACCTTGTGGCTACTGTGGTTATTTTAAGAATTGTGCTGACTATGAGAGGAGAGGGTGTCAGATGGAGTTTGTACATATGTTCTGGACTATATACCTTGTGCTGCTTGATACATCTTTGGAGGCTGTGGCTGTTCAGGTAAGGGCATATCAGGATTTTACCATCTGTAATGTTTATCTCCCTCCCGATGATGTCATGTCTCAGGATTTACTGTCTGAATTACTCTCTCGGCTCCCCCAACCTTTCCTAGTCTTGGGCGATTTCAGTGTCTGTAACCCTGTGTGGGGTGGAACAATGATCACTGGCCACAGTAAAGACACCGAAACTACAGGGCTATTACAAATGATTGAAGCGATTTCATAAATTCACTGTAGCTCCATTCATTGACATATGGTCACAACACCCTACAGATATGTAGAAAAACTCATAAAGTTTTGTTCGGCTGAAGCCGCACTTCAGGTTTTTGCCGCCAGAGCGCTCGAGAGCGCAGTGAGACAAAATGGCGACAGGAGCCGAGAAAGCGTATGTCGTGCTCGAAATGCACTCACATCAGTCAGTCATAACAGTGCAACGACACTTCAGGACGAAGTTCAACAAAGATCCACCAACTGCTAACTCCATTCGGTGATGGTATGCGCAGTTTAAAGCTTCTGGATGCCTCTGTAAGGGGAAATCAACGGGTCGACCTGCAGTGAGCGAAGAAACGGTTGAACGCGTGCGGGAAAGTTTCACGCGTAGCCCGCGGAAGTCGACGAATAAAGCAAGCAGGGAGCTAAACGTACCACAGCCGATGGTTTGGAAAATCTTACGGAAAAGGCTAAAGCAGAAGCCTTACCGTTTACAATTGCTACAAGCCCTGACACCCGATGACAAAGTCAAACGCTTTGAATTTTTGGCGCGGTTGCAACAGCTCATGGAAGAGTATGCGTTCAGTGCGAAACTTGTTTTCAGTGATGAAGCAACATTTTTTCTTAATGGTGAAGTGAACAGACACAATGTGCAAATCTGGGTGGTAGAGAATCCTCACGCTGTCGTGCAGCAAATTCGCAATTCACCAAAAGTTAACGTGTTTTGTGCAATCTCATGGTTTAAAGTTTACGGCCCCTTTTTCTTCTGCGAAAAAAACGTTACAAGACACATGTATCTGGACATGCTGGAAAATTGGCTCATGCCACAACTGGAGACCGACAGCGCCAACTTCATCTTTCAACAGGATGGTGCTCCACCACACTTCCATCATGATGTTTGGCATTTCTTAAACAGGAGATTGGAAAACCGATGGATCGGTCGTGGTGGAGATCATGATCAGCAATTCATGTCATGGCCTCCACGCTCTCCCGACTTAACCCCATGCGATTTCTTTCTGTGGGGTTATGTGAAAGATTCAGTGTTTAAACCTCCTCTACCAAGAAACGTGCCAGAACTGCGAGCTCGCATCAACGATGCTTTCGAACTCATCGATGGGGACGTGCTGCGCCGAGTGTAGGAGGAACTTGATTTTCGGCTTGATGTCTGCCGAATCACTAAAGGGGCACATATCGAACATTTTTGAATGCCTAAAAAAACATTGAGTTTTTGTATGTGTGTGCAAAGCATTGTGAAAATATCTCAAATAATAAAGTTATTATAGAGCTGTGAAATCGCTTCAATCATTTGTAATGACCCTGTATACTGGTACAACTTGATCTTTGCCTCTTGAACTCTGGTGTCTCCACACACTTCAATGTGGTACAACGGAACATATTTGACCATTGATCTTTCCTTTTGCAGCCCTGTCCTTCTACCATCTGTCCACTGCAGAGTCCGTGAAGACCTGTGTGGTAGTGACCACTTCCCGATCTTCCTGTACCTTCCTCAGTGATGCTCCCTTGGATGAACTTCCACATGGGTTCTTGGTAATGCTGACTGGGATGAGTTCACCTCTGCTCCTGTCCGTAGCTGTCCAATGCAAGGCAGTATTCATGTGGCTGTTTAGCATACAACGGCAGCCATTCTTTTGGTATCCAACTGAGCCATCCCCTCTTCCTCAGGATCCCATCATCGGAAGATGGTACCCTGGTGGAGCCCAGAGATTGCCGCGGCCATTAGAAATCGTAGGCGGATTCTTCAACACCATAAGCAGCATCCTTCACCGGACTCCCTCATTGCCTTTAAACTGCTCAGTGCCTGCTTCCGCTACCTTGTAAAACGATGAAAGCAAGAATCCTGGAAATGGTACATTCCTACCATTGGATCACATACACTTCTATTACAGGTGTGGACAAAAATCAGACACCTCTATGGCTTCCAGTCCCCCCTGCAGGTGTACCAAGTATTTCCTTAGATGGTGCCATTTATTCTGATCCAAACACTGCAACTGAACACTTCGCTCACTCATCTGCATCTGAGAAATTCCCCCCCCCCCCCCCCCCCTTTCCCCTCTCCTCCCCTCCACATGTTTCAGCTCCTAAAACAGTGGGTGGAGCAAATGCATTTATCTACAACCTAGAGCCATATAATGCTCCATTCATTGAATGGGAACTCTCCAGTATCTTTGCCCATTGCACTGATACAGCCCCAGGACCAGACTGCATCCACAACCAAATGCAGAAACATCTCTCAGTTGATTGTCAGCATCATGTCCTTACCCTCTTTAATCATATCTGGAACGAGGATGAGTTTACATCTCAATTTTGAGAAAGCGCAATTGTTCTGGTACTGAAACTGGGTAAGAACCCCCTAGAGATGGACTGTTATCACCCGATCAACCATACTGACATTCTCTGTAAGCTGCTTGAATGCATGGTGAGCAAGCAGCTGTGGTGGCTCCTCGAGTCTCTGGGCCTTTTGGATGCATCTTGGAAGTTTTCGCAAAGGCCACTCCACTGCTGATAATTTGGTTCACCTGAAGTCCACCATCTGGACAGCCTTTGCACGTTGTAAGCACCTCATCGCTGTCTTTTTTGACCTATGGAAGGCTTATGACATGACATGGTGTCACCACATGCTTACTGCGTTGCGTGAGTAAGGTCTCTGGTGTTGACTCCCAAGTTTTGTCAAGAACTTCTCATTGCACCGTATGTTCCGTGTTCAGGTTGGTGCTTCACTCAGTACCCTCTTATCCAGGAGAACGGGATCCCTAAGGGCTCTGTACTGAGCGTCCCCCCCTCTTTCTTATGGCTGTCAGTGGTCTAGCAGTGGCTGTGAGGTCTAAGATATCACACTCGTTATATGCTGACAATTTTTGCTTTTATTATTGCTCCTCTAGTATGGGTGTTGCTGAGCATCACTTACAGGACTTCATACGAAAGGTGCAGTTACGGGCTGTTACCCGTGGCTTTCGGTTTTCAACTTCCAAGACTCATGTCGTGCACTTACGTTGTTGTCGTACTGCATACCCACACCCAGAGCTTTACCTAGCTGATCACTTACTTCCTGTAGTTGAGACACAGTGCTTTTTGAGACTGGTATTCAATTCCCGGCTGATGTGGCTTCCCCAACTTTGCCAACTTTTAAGCGAAAGTGCTTGCAACACCTGAATGTACATCCCTTCCAGAGGTCTGCCACTCTTTGGCGGGTTTGTGCTCGGCTACCACGGGTCCCTAGTCTTTGCAGCATTTTTTCCCTTCTGTGCTGTGAGTCTATCCTCTCGCTATTCTTTTTCCCCCTCCCTTGGGAAACATGTCTGCGGTATTATTGGGAATGATCTGCATTCTGCCGCTGACATACGAACAGTCTCACATTTGTTTCTCGCTCCCTTTTCCTTTCTTTGTTTCCCTTCTCTTCTCGTTCCTCTGCTTCGGTGCTTGAGGATCCTCATTTTTCTTCTTCTTCTTCTTCTTCTTCTTCTTCTTCCCCGTGTGCCCTTGAATGCCGGTCCACGTGTCTGGCGTGTAACAGGTGACAGGGTAACGTGTAATTCCCAGCCCTGGGTCGACAGGTAGGGTTTGCGTGTACCCCCTGGTACAGGCCAGTCCCAGGGAGAGGTGATTGCCTGAGCTGTAACCTTCCCAAATTGCCGATTGGTCCCTCTGTCAGGTGTTCGTGAGGTGTGACCTGAGGTGTGAACAATCACCTAAGGCAGGTGTGCCGCCGTGGGGAGGGGGCCCCCAGTTGGAAGGAGCGTGCCATCGGAGATGCTGGCAATTGTGGGGGATTTCCTCATGATGAGTCAATCGTCTTCCCACTTAACGTCTACAAAACATAAATGGAATGATGCTAATGATTCGAAGATCCTTCCCACTGCATCGCGGTTCCTCGTGGCCTCACATACTGAAGACGGTCAGTCCTTCACCATGGTAAATCCATTTATTATTCAGAAAGGTGTTGATGCAATTGCTGGCCTTGCGAAATCCTGATTTACGGAATGGCACTTTGCTTTTGGAGACCAGAATGGCACTTTGCTTTTGGAGACCACTTTTGATTCTCAATCACAACTGCTTGCTGCCTCGCTTCTCCGCGGTTACCCTCTTCGTATCGAGGCCCATAGAACTTTGAATTCTTCCCGTGGTGTAATTTACATCATGCTGCTCGATGGTGTAATGGAGGCCGAAATCCAATCTTACCCCTCTGGTCAGGATTTCACTGCCGTCCATCATGTAATGAAAAAGGAAGATTCCCCCTTAGTGCCCACCCGCACTATCTTTCTCACCTTTGATAGTGGTGCTTCCGGCCAAGCTCAAAGCAGGCTATGAAATTATCACAGTCCAACAGTACATTCTGAACCCAATGCGCTGCTACCAGTGTCATCATTTCAACCACACTAGAATGTTCTTATCGACACTCAGCCAAATCTGTCACCTGTGGTAGGGATGCACATGAGGACGATTGTCCACCTTCTTCCCCACTGTATCAACTGCAGTGGCGGCCATGCTGCCTCCTTTTGGGATTGTCTGGTGTATCTTGATGAGTGGGCTGTTCAAGAGTGTCAGCCAAAGGAAAAAGTGCCTTACCCAGTAGCTCTTAAGCTACCTCCAGTCACAAACCCTGTGTTCTCCCATCTGGCACCTATAGTTCTATTCTTGTTACCCCTCATTTCATGAAGGACATGGCCACGTAGACATGCAACCTCCAATTCAGTTCTGAGGTTGTGAAATCGCCCAGTGTCAAGGTAGCTTCGCGATCCCCCCCCGTCCAGCTGTGCAACAAGCCGTCAAACTCTCACCTCAGGGGGTGAAGCCACCACTTACACAACTGGTAGGCTGGAAAGGAAAGGAGGAGTACTCCTGTGAAGACTTCCTCCATCCCTCCAGCCAAACAACGCTCAAGACTTCCTCTAACTGGAAAGGCTCGAAGAAGTCCACCAAAGGCCAATGGTTTTCTCCTTCACCAACTTGAAGATCCTCTTCGATGGTGTTGCTACATGATACCTTAGCCCGGGCAGCCTCTGTGTTGCCGGTGCGCACCAACAACCATTTTTCAGTGTTGGACTCCACAGACTGACCACACAAGCAAGCTGATGCTTCTGCGAACCCCGTGGAGCAGGATCCTTCTGCTTCTGTGCCCTGTAGTAGCGACTCTTCCCCAGCTGTCACTTGGCAGCTGCCGAGGTGACACCCCTACATCTCTCCCTCGTCGTGACTCTCCTCCAATGGAATGTTCGCAGCCTTCGGTCCCTCAAAGAGTATTTATGGCTGCTTTAAGCATCACAGCATCCACTTGTACTCTGCCTTCAGGAAATGAAATTACGCCCTCACGACCGCTTTAAGCTTTCACATTTCTTACCGATTCATTTTTTGACCTTCCCCCTGAGATCGGCATTCCTTCTCATGGGGGCATCGTGCTGCTCATATGGGATGACATTCACAGTCAACCCATCTCCCTGGCCACCAATCTTCATGCAGTTGCAGTTTGCCTTTTCCTTCCCCACCTGACATCTTCCCTCTGTACCATTTATGTCCCTCCATCATTCGATGTCACCAGGCTTCCTTCAGCTTATTGGGCAGCTACCTCCCCTGTTTTTGTTACTTGGTGACTTTAATGTGCATCATCCCCTTTGGGCTTCTCCCAGGACCTGTCAGAGAGGTGGCCTCTTGGCTGACCTTCTTAACCAACTTAACCTCCTCTGCCTTAACATTGGCGCACCCAATTTACTTTGCGACTCCTTGCACACCTGTTCCCGTTTGGACCTTCCTTTTGCACTGCCCAGGTTGCCCCTCATCTTGAATGGTCTATTCTTTCTGACACCTAATCGAGTGACCATTCCTCGTGTGCTATCCGTTTGCTGACTCCTACCCCAACTGTGTGCACACCCAAATGGCAGCTTCCTATGGCTGACTGGCAGCTTTACTCCTTCCTGGCAACCTTCAAAGAACAAGATTTCCCCAGTTGTGACAACCAGGTGGACTGTCTCACCAACATTATCCTCACTGCTGCAGAATGTTCCATTCCTCACACTTCCTCTTTACCAACTCGTGTCCCAGTCCATTGGTGGACTGAGGCATGCCGCGATGCAGTTCGCACGCAGAGATATGCTCTCCACGTTTTTAACCATCATCCTACGATGGCAATTTGCATTCATTATAAACAGATGCATGCCAAATGTCGTCGTGTTCTTCGGGATAGCAAACAGGCTAGCTGGATTTCATTCAGTAGTTCTTTTAACAGTTCCACCCCTTCCTCTGTCACGTGGGCCAACCTCCGACGGCTCTATGGGCCTGAGATGCTTTCCCACATTTCCGGCCTCAGTGGAAGATGATGTTATCGTGGACCGTATTGTTATCTCCAACACCTTGGGCCACCATTTTGCGGAAAGTTTGAGTTCTTTCCACTATCACCCTGCCTTCCTCCATTGGAAATGAGCAGAGGAGGCTCGGGTGATACCCTTCTCTTCTCCGAGTAATGATTGCTACAATGCCACCTTTACTATGAGGGAGCTCAATCATGCTCTCAGTTCATCCCGATCCTCCGCCCCAGGGCCGGACACCGTCCACATTCAGATGTTGCAACACCTTTCTCTTGCAGGCAAGCACTTTCTGCTTAATATGTGCAACCACATCTGGGCAGAGGGCACATTTCCTGGACACTGGTGTGAAGCCATCATCATTCCTATACTTAAGCCCGGTAAGGACAAAAACCTTCCTTCTAGCTACTGCCACATCTCTCTTACCAGCTGCGTTTGCAAGGTGATGGAATGTATGATTCGTGCCTGGCTGGTGTGGTTGCTTGAGTCTCCCCATTTACTGACGAATCCACAGTGTCGATTTCGAGCACGACATTCTGCAGTTGACCATCTTGTTACTTTGTCCACTCATGGCACGAATGGTTTTCTGCGGAAATCCCAGACTGTGGCCATGTTTTCCGATTTTGAGAAGGCCTAAGAAACGTGCTGGAGAACTGGTATCCTCCATACTCTTTACATGTGGGACTTCCGTGGCTGCCTACCCTGTTTCCTTCAGGCACAAGATCGAGTTTTGAAGGTGCATGTGGGTTCTGCCTTGTCGGACACCTTCATACAGGAAAATGGTGTGCCACATGGTTCCACCCTGAGTGTCGTCCTCTTTGCTATCGCCATTAACCCTATAATATCCTGTCTACCACTGGGCATCTCCAGCTCCCTTTTTGTTGACGATTTTGCCATCTATTGCAGTTCTCCACGGACCTGTCTCATTGAGCGGCATTTTCAACACTGTCTTGATCATCTTTACTCCTGGTACATCTTGGGCCTGTTGCCCTTCTGTTTGTTGAAACTATGAAATTCCTGGGGCTCCTGCTCGATAGGAAACTCTCTTGGTCCTCCCACGTATCTTACCTGGCAGCCCGCTGTTCAATGTCCTACGTGTCCTCAATGGTACTTCCTGGGGGTACAAACGATCCTCCTCCGTCCGTACCGATCCCTTGTCTATTCGAGACTCAACTGTGGGTGTTTCATTTAAACATCTGCACCTCCAGCCCTCTTACGCTGTCTCAACACTATCCACCATCGTGGCATCCATTTGGCCACGGGTGTCTTTTACACCAGCCCAGTTGAGAGTCTGTATGCTGAAACTGCTGAACTACCCCTGTCCTACCGCCGTGACTTTCTCCTCGGCAGGTATGCGAGCCATTTGTCTGCCATGCGTGACCACAAATCCTATGCCTCCTTCTGTGATGATTCCTTTGATCATCAGTATGGGGCTCGTCCTTCTTCTCTGTTGCCTCCTGGAGTCTGTTTACGGCACTTGCTCTGGCGGCTGAACTGCACACTACCTGCATCTTTTCCGGTGGGTGTGAACCCTTCACCACCTTGGCTTTGTGAAATGGCTAGTGTTGAGCTTGGCCTTCATTTGCTTTCTAAGGACATTACTCCAGCCTCGGTGCCTCGGTCTGTCGCCTTCAGTTTCGTGACCTTTGCACGGAACTTCGCTATAGTACTTTTGTATACACTGATTGCTCTCGGACTAACGGTGGGGTTGGGTGTGCCTTCGTCATTGGCACCCGTGTCTTTCGATATCGGCTTCCGGCACACTCCTCAGTAGTTACAGCCGAGCTCATCGCCTTATATCGGGCCACGGAGTACATCTGGTGACACAGCCTTTTCAGTTGTGTCATCTGCTCAGACTCATTAAGTACTCTTCAAAGTCTGTGTGTGCTGTACACTGCCCATCCCTTAGTGCAGCGGGTCCAGGAAAACTGTCACTTACTCACACATGGTCTAGTTAGTGTGATGCTTCTGTGGGTTCCTGGTCGTGTCGGTCTGCCAGGAAATGAGGTTGCTGACACTGCTGCCAAGGCTGCAGTCCTCGTACCTCAACCTGCGAGTTCTTCTGTTCCCTCCGATGATCTCTTTGTTGCTGTCTGTTAGGAGTTGGGTTGTCCCTTTTGGCATGGCAAATGGTCCTTCCTTCGTGGGAATAAGCTCAGGATTACTAAGCCTCTCCCATCGGCTTGGATGACCTTCTCTCAGCCCTCCCACTGGGAGGTAGTTATTTTGACTCTGCTGTGTATCGGGCACTGTTTTTTTAGCCATTGTCATTTGATAAGTGGTGCTACCCCACCACTTTGTCCACATTGTTCCCAAATTTTAACTGTCCACCACTTCCTGATGGAATGCCCATTTTTTAACCGTTTATGTTCCCGCGTGGATTTGCTGTCTGAGTTACCGGCCATTTCGGCATATGATGCACAGGCCGTCGACTGCATTTTACTTTTTATCCACCAAAGCAATATGGTGACGGCCATTTAAGTTTTAGTTTTTGACCGCCGTTTCAGTATGGTGTCTTTCTTAGCACTTTTTCAATGTGCCTGTTTTTCCGTCATCTATTATGTCAATAGGGACTGACATATAGTCATTTTTTAACTCCTCTATGTCTTCGTGTTTTATAGTTTTGACTTTGGTGCGTATGACCCCAGTTGTTTCTTGTGCCCTAAAGCAAAACGAAACAAAACAAAACCGCAACCTCAATGCACTTCACTGCCTCAGTTACACTAGGTGGAGTGCAGGTTGCTGTACCCTTTTGCGGCCCTACAAAGCCCAGATTCTGTACCGTCTTCATTATGGAAGTCTTCCATTGGTTCAGCATCACCCACAGCATTGCAGATACCGGACCCCATTCGTCATTGTGGGGTCCAAATTGTGACAGGAGCCATCCAAACTAGCACTGTAAATAGCCTACTTGTCAAGACTAGAGTCCCTCCATTACATATCAAGTGCCAACAGCAACTGCTGAATTACACTATATGCTATCTCTTAGTTTCCCTGAACATCTCGGACATCATGTCCTTTTCCCTGAAAGGGAGTTCCATGTCCCACAACAGTGACCAGAACTGGGTTTAACAATTGCTGCGCACCTAATGTGTCTCTGTTTGTAACTGAAACTTCCTCCTCCATTTCCTCTGGTCAGGGAGACATAGCATCTTCGCCGATGGCTTGTACCCCGACCTTGGATTTGCCTTGAAGTATCCTTTAGTCCAAAAGATTTTGTTGATCCCACAATTGTTCACTACCAGTTCTTGGCTGTCCCTGAGAAATATTCAGGTTCAGAAGTGGTATTCATCGACGGAACAGGCTTTGCATACACACGTGCACGGTGCAGTGAACTCCACTCTCTGCCAGATAGCTACAGTGTCTTCACTGCTGAATTGATATGCAACTTAAATTGCAAAGGAAATGCGCCATATACAGCAACAAAACACAGTGCTCATACAAGTGTCTGCCAACAGCACAATGTGTCAAAGGCTTTAGGAAGACTATGCAATGTTCCGTAACAACAAATTGCCTCCGATGAGCGTGACGTCACAACTTTTTACATTAGATCCGTTTTAGCAGTTACGAGCGGAATCATGTGCATGTGCAGTTGAGTAATACCTTCTCCTGCTTCTGGCTAAAGAAATGTGGCTGTTGGCTGTGTAAGCAGCTAGATGCTACCGGGAAAAATTTTACTGAAGCGCCCAAGCTGCCAGATTCTTGTATGCGCAGGAGGCCCAGTTCTAGGAGGGGGGTTAGGGGCAAATTCATACTATTGAGGGAAAAAAAACCTTGTTTCACAAAGCGACTAGCATCCAGCACACGTTAGTCTATCGATTATTCATATGACTTTGAAACGTATCCCTGTCAATTTTTGAACACATTCTAAGTTGATTTGTGAATGCATGCATAGTGTACATGATGTCTCTGTCAGGGGAATCCTCGTTGCATGTAGAAACAAACTTTCATACAGACACAAGGGGCTATACGAGCTGAGTGGAGTAAGGCCGAAAGGATGAATGCCAACCACTTTCTGATTGGGTGGTTAATTGGGCTTGTGAATGAGGAGTGTTATAATTACTAGCTAAATCCATAGATTCAGACTACAGGAGTGGAAATAAACGAATCACAGGTAAGAAAGATTACATATTACCTTCTCGTTGTATCCAAGAAAATGAAATTTTGACAGAAAATTTTGGCCAGATCGCTATACTAGTAAGGGCCAGTTGTACAGTCCTCGGCTAGCAGCCACTTTAAATTCTATTCTGGAAGAAGCGTGGAAAATGCGTTGTACGAAGATGTAGCAATGCCTAACCAGAGAATAATCGCGGGATAACTAAACCTGTGATTCTGGCAGAGTTAGTGGAGTTAACCTGTGAATAAGCTTTGACATTGGCAGGAATAGTTATAGAATTAGTGATGGCAAGACCGTTTCTTAGAACGAGGAAGGAGAAGAAACAATGACATCACACAAATTATGGAACAATATGAAGATTCCAAGTTTGTATAAAAATTTCGTACTACTACTTTTCGATCTCATACTTGAGAAACTGGAGCATATGAATGAAGTGTGAAACTATTTCCTAACGTAAGGCTTTTCGCTTGTAGTAAGCCTAATAGGCATTTGATATTAGTACTTTGTGAATTATATTCTGTCATTACAAAAAAGACCGTATGTGCCAAAACAGTCTCGTTTATTTGGTGTGTGTTATAATTGTTGCAGTATTAGACAGGCCTACTTTGTTTTATCTAGCAGAGAGTGACAAAATAGGTGTAATCAGATCGGGAAACTACACGTCTTGGGTCGTATCTTGGGTCCTATTTGCATTAACAGCTTTTTCGGTATTAGACAATGACATTTCGACTTTTCATGTAGCAAAACGTTTGACGAGCTGTGATAAGGTAATAGATTCTTTCGCAGAAAGGAAAGCATGCCATGTAAAGCTGTAGCAAGATTAGAGTGAAAAAAATTCTAGGAGCTAAGGATTGAAGAAATGTGTATTGTCTTGCTTGTCCCTTGTCTTTACTGGGTTTATGTATCCTATATTTAATTTTATGTCACACAAAGCAGCAAGTTGTTAGCTGATAGGGAATAAAGAGTGCTAATTTTCTGAAGAGTTCTTTTTTTTTTTTTTTCCTTAAAAAAAAAAAAAAAAAGAGGGACGGGACGTCAAACCGGCCGATTGTAAGCAGGAGAGGCACCACGGGACATTTTAATTTCCACTGTCCTGAATATGGTTTGATGGCATCTGTTACAAAATATACATGTTTCAATTCCACAGAGCAAAGTATAGTGACGTGCGATAGAACAACGCTGTGTGAGGAGGCGAGGCACTGCCCTTTGGCATACATATGACCAAATAACTATGTCTTACATTTCCTCAAACACATATGTTTTATGCATCAGACTCTTCAGAATGATGTGCGCTACAAAATGAACATTTTTTGAAAATTCGAATTTTTTCTTTCGTCCTATCTCAAACGCTCGAGGGAGTGGCAGGGTATTGCACCGGTTCGGAAATATCGTAGATCCGAGGATGATGCGCAGAGCAGTCTAGTTATAGTGGGGAAGTTGGTAGTCTCCACGTGACCCGTGTTTACATTTAGTGATTTTGCTGTTTCCTCTTCGTTTACTGCTCTCATGTCAAATGAAAACAAAACAGATTTCTGATTTCCACCTTTCTGACAGTCAAGCGTTAATTGCCTTGCAGAACAATGAAGTTATTTTTGTCGGTTTGCTATAGAAATTTTCTTTTATTAATCTTTTCTGCTGAGGCAGAAAATATATTTGAAACGAAGTGTTTAACTCCACACCTGTTCGCTGCATTTCAAGTGCACATTTTCAACTTTTAGCACTTATGGCATTATGCCATAATAAAGAACCAAACATGAGATAACACAGTACTGGTACTCCAGGAAAATTTACATCCCGTAAACCACATTGAAAAGCTTAATATCAGGTCGTGGCCTACTTAACTGGGAATATGGACATATGAATGTGCACATTTTAGTATGGGTCTCGAAATTTCCATGCTCTTGGAGTATCCTCTGATGTCTTGTTTCTTCTATGACATAATGTACGATCTTTTAATGTTTTACATGTACGAACATACGGGCTCCCTACAACATCGTAGCTGCACAAGCGCGGTGATGCCTGTCATCTGGCAAACTGCGGAAACAAACTTATTTCTAACAGGTCATGGGAAAATATTCCGAATGGTGATTTGAAAAGCGTTACCATCGAAGTACCATTCTGGCAGTTACAATGGAGCTATGTGTGATGTACGATGAATTTCTTAAATCACAGAGCGTTTGACTCTCATTTAAAAATCAACTCTTTGACGAGCCATTTAGATGAGTTTCGAGCCCAGAAGATCAGACATTTATGTCGTTATTAAAAATTTTACAGGGACATTTGTGTGATATATCTTAAATTGTAATACGCGCATAAAAGACCAACACTGTATGTGAAAGCTTAGCTTCTCTTGCAGCGTATTAATCTTACAGACCAATATTATATGTGAAAGCTTTGCGTTTCGTGTAGCAACACTATGTATATTAATTTAAACCATTAACTTTTTCTGTTTGTGCATTCGCGCTACATAACAGTGATGTTGCTATTGGCTGACTACATCACGTGTCCTAAGCTGTGAATACCTGCTGTCATCGGCTGGCGAGATCACGTGACATGAGCTAAGACTAGCTTACAAATGCGCATCGCAATCTCGATTTCAATGCTTCGGAAAGTAACATACGGTGTGTGGTGGAATTCAAATTTATACTTTCGTAATACGAAAATATGCAGCGTACATGTTGCTGCACATCAAACATCTTTCCAAAACGCATTTTTTTCTTCGTGTTTAGTATTCTAAAGCACTGGGGAATTCTTCTCCCGTGTATAAAACCGTAATCATTCAAAGGGCTTATAAGTTATACAGTTCCAAGAGAAAATATACTGTCAGTTAACAGGGAAAAAGTATGTTTTCACCTGGGAGAAAGTGTATTTTTAACCGGGAAATCCGGGAGAAATCCAAGAATTTTTTTTCTTTGTGCACGTATACACCCTGTAATTGTTCCAGTTTGCAGGTGATCGGCTGTTTGCAATTTGTACAAGAAACCCTCATTGGATAGTTAAGGTGCTGAGTCATCTGTAGGCACATAAACCACATTGAGAATGATGTTAGCTTTCAGAAAAATCCTTCTTCAGATATATATGTAGGGACTTCATAAAGTCCCTTGCTAAGACCATTGCAGGAGTACATGTTCGGGATTTCCTGCCGAGACAGTTCTGCTGCAGTACGGATAACGGGAGAATCACAGTGTGCAATTGAAATTGTGTGACAACTGAAAACAAACTCCAAAATTGAAGTACACAGGACAGTGTGATTCTTGTGGGCAAGAGTCTAAATTGCTCATAGGTTCGCCTTCAATTCTGGCAGTATGTGGACCAAATGCAATGTTGCACCCAGCCATTGTGAAATGGTGCAGACAGTTTGACCAGTGTTGCACAGGTGTGAGTGATACTGATCAAGGAGGAAGACCATCAACATCGATCACAGCAGACAATGTCGAGTCAATCGAGGAACTGATTTGCAACAACCACAGATTTTCCAGCATGAAGGCATTCACAAAGCAGTTACAAATGACTCTGTGACTAAGGGGTGGATTTCAGTCAGAGAGGAATTGAACGATTGGTAGAATGTTTTCACCATTGTTTGCAGAGACTTAGTGACTGTGTTGAATAATAGTGTCATGTGTCTGTGTCTGAAGTGTAGTGCAGCATTCAGTTAAAGTTTCTTGGCCTGCCATAATAATGTGTAACTTACTTGTAGAAGTTCCCTCAAATATTTTTAGTGGATGTTGCATACGTTTTCCTGTACAACTCGATTCTTCTTTCAGATATCGTACATTGCATGCACTAGTTCAGCATCTTTTGTTCCTTTGCCCTTTCTGAATCCAAATTGGTTTTATCTTAGGCAGTAGTTTATTTTAGCTTATATAATAGAATTTTTAAGGATTTGATAACGTTGTTAAGGTTCAGTAGTTCGAACAATCATTGGGATATTCTTTCTTAGATGCAGAAGTTACTACTTGCAGTGTTCTACTTTTTTCTGAAATCTACTTTTGGTGTTCCATAACAACCACAAATGACTCAGTACAGTTTTTCCTTTATTTTATGTTGGGAACATGTAGGCTATGTATTGAAATATTTGTAAATAGTTTGGAATTCACAGCAATTCAGATTTTATTGTTGCTGTGAATCATTTCCAGAAATCCATTATGCATAAAAAACACTGTGTTTGAAGTGAAATGTCTTTGACAAAAATTGTTTAAATTTGTGTAGGTGGGATAGGTTTGTGATTGTAGTTTTTCTACATGTTTAGCTCGAGATGAAATGACAGCAGCTGTAAAGCACATAGTATCCAATGTGGAAAAGGATATGTTATTGCCATGTGAGGTGGACCACAAGATGATTGGGGAGTGTCTTTATACAAATGGAAGCCCAGACCCCGATTTACTGATAAGAACATCAGGTGAAGTGAGATTCAGCGACTTCCTTCTCTGGCAGGTTAGTAGAAAATATAACCTTCTCTTTGTCCTTTCACATACAATTTGTAAAACTTTTATGGTGCTCGGTCATTGTTCATTTCCTATATGTTCAGTGAGTTGTATTCACTACGTGTGGAATACACAACAGTAATATTGCTATGATGTCCTGCTGTATCTGACAGTGAGCTAACACTCAGACCAGTTGTGACAAAGCTGTTAATGAGCTAACATGAAGACATATCACAGTAGAAGAAAGAAGAGTGGTGAGAAGTATTTTGATATATTATTTTTTGAGGGCTGACATCTGAATCAATACTTTGAGGAGATTTTTCTCTTGCTTGGAGAAGACTTTCCACACTACTCTGCCATATTGGTGAAATAAAACCAGCATGTCTCATTCCCCAATTGAGGAAGACTTGTGTCTGCCTGCATATGCAAATTACTCAGGGCATTGGCACCCAGAGTAATACCCGACTCGAGTAACAGAGGCATAATATGAAGTGTAGTTTTGGTAGATGAAGAGTGACTGGATATAATGGAAATTATTTTGAAAGGTAAACAATGTTGCTACATTGTAAAATTTTCCCTTAACCCTTTGTAAAAAGGGTGAAACATTTCTTGGACATTATCATACTCACCTTTCCACTTGCAGCTGCAATAAAAGTGTGTCTAAAATCACAGAAGTGATAGAAGGATTGTGAGGGCAGGGAGGTTTGTTTTCTCTTACATTATCATCTAAGCAGGCATGACATGCTGTGCCACATGTCTGTTAGAATGTGTGACCTTTGAAGGCATAATAATTACAACTGAGATTTCAGTGGAATACTGTGATGGTATGTTATACATTCAGCAACTAACCAAAGAAAAAAAAGAAATATTCTGGGAAGTTCTGAAGGGAAGCTTCTCTCTCCATGCTCAATGGCATGCTCAGTTAAGACTCTAAATTTCATTCCTGAGGGAAGACTGTTCTTATTTACAAAATAGTTGTTCTTTGTAAAAGCTGAGAGTGATGTAACTATCATGAAACTGTACCCGCGCAACACATTTTTTAGATGTCAACTGATTCTTGAGTGACTACGTGGTAGAATATCTTCATAATTAGAAATGAAGTGCACAAAATTGTAGATGTTGTACAGTATTAATTAATTTATTTTATGAGTTTTTGGCTTGAAATTCCAGAACTATCATCTTTGAAGAGTGTACAGTTCTGGAAAACAACACTGAATAAGATATTACGCAGGAACCATACTCTCCACATATAATATTTTTTCCAATATAGTTCTCTAGTACAATATCCTCTTTGATGACAATAGTCTGTTGTAGTCTTATCTGTATCTCTAGTCTGCCAGACACCTTACAGTATGTGGCAGAGGGTGCTTAGTGTACTATTCCTATTTCCATTCCAGTCTCAAATGGTTTCGGAAAGGAAGATTGTTGGTAACCCTCATCTGATTTTATGTTCATGATCTTTTCAGAAAATGTACATAGGAGGAAGCGAAATGTGGTTGACTCATCTAGTAACACATAATCTCAGAATTTTAGCAATAAACCACATTGTGATGCAGAACTCCCCACTTGCAGCCTCTGCCACTGGAGTTGGATGAACATCTCCATGATGATGATTCTGTGTTTATTAAATGAATGTATAATGAAACACACTGCTCTTCTTTCCATCTTCTCTCTTTCCTCTATCAATTGTATGTAATATGGGTGCCAGACCGATGAGCAATATTCAAGTATAGGTTGAACAAGAGTTTTTACGCTACCTCGTGTATATGTGGACTACAATTTCTGAGGATTCTTCCAGTTAATCTCAGTGTGGCATCTGCCTCACCTGTCAGTAGTTTTATGTGGTTGTTCCACTTTAAATCACTCCATATGCATACTCTTGGATGTTTAATGGGTGTGACTGCTTCCTGTGAGTGTTCTGCAGTTGTGCAGTCAGGCAGTAATGGGCCCTCATAACTATTTATGTGCAACACAGTACATTTGTTTATGTTGGGGTCAATTGCCAATCCCTGCACCAAGATGTGTATTGGTGAATGCTGCTTCAGTTCTCAAAAAGGAAATGCAATCCAAATTTTGAATTTGGCATGTGGCACATAAATTCAGCATCTTTACACATTTTTATCCATTGAAATGATAGACTGAATGTTTGAAGTTGAGTGTCTTTTCAGCAATATCAGTTAATTTATCTGTTGATGTCAAGAAATATGGAACCAAGAATATCACAAGAATGAAGGCTCTGGCATCTTGAATATAAGGGTTCTAAAAGTATTCCAAGGGAGTACATTACTTAAAGGTCTGTGGGCAAAGCTAAGCATCAGACCACGTGCAAATATTGACAAAGACCTCAAGTTACAATCATAATTGGCGCTGATGTAAGATATTATTTCTGGCTGGCTACACCTTGTGTCCGATCATCTATTCGAGGGGTCTGTACCCACTCCTACCATTTGAACAAGTTCGTCTAGAGTCAAATTGTGCTAGGTTGGACTTCCTCTTCCTTTTTGCTGTTTCATTGAGAGGTCCAACAACCTGTTGAACAGATATTAATGAATAGTCTATTCTTATTTCCACATTAACGATCAGTAGAATAGAAACAACTGCCTCACATTACCAGGTGAGATATCGTGTTTGTAGTGGCTAATTATCAAGAACACTTCAATATTTCCTTAGGATCAGTGGAGCTGTTTAACTGATCTGTAAGAATGCAATAGATTTAAGTATGATAGGTCACCATCCTTCTCGTTTGCATAACATCCATAAACTACCACATAAAAGACCCAAGAATATGTTTACAATAGTTTGACTAATCACATCCTGCAGCCTGAACCTGGTATCACTGTTGTCATGATTTTATTAGTGTTTGGAGATAACAAATGGCTTTCACATACCACACACTGGCCACAAATGCTGTGCTTGAGATACATTTACATGATAAAGAGCTAGATGAGGATATACAAGTAAAAACAAATTTTTTGTCAAAAGCTGTAGTAAATAACAAGAAAATCATCTTTCAGGCAACTATTGGCTCTATTGGAATGTAGTTAGAGCTGCACAGTTGGTAGTACATGATCAACACAAGGTAGGTGTTGGAGTTTGTAAATTATATGTGCCAGGTTGAGATTGCATATGGGACTGAGGCACACAGTATCTAGATCACAAAGAAAGAATAATTCCATATCAGCCATGTACTTTCTTTTGTGTGATAGCTGAGCCCTGATACTACTACGCATGCCTTGAAAATTATCAAATGGAAAAAATTAATTTTGTAGTGCAAATGCAGTACAGTAGGAATTTGCCCATTTTGCACTCATATTGGAGTTGACAATGGAAGCCAGCAAAATGTAAAATGAAAGAAACAACTGGTGCAAAACACATTTAGGTGGAAACCAGGGAATAAATATACACAAAATATGATGAATTGTGCTGCCTCAGCATACCATGAGACTGTAGCCACAGGAAATACTGTATCTTTGCTGTTGAGACTTCCAACATTAATTTGGCGTGTTCATAAAGATGGTGTAGAAGTCAGCTGTGTAAATATAAGCCAGTAGTGTATACTGTGGGAATATGTTAAACTTGTACAAAGTTTGTAGATTAATGTGTGAAAAAAATGAAAAAGGCAAAAGTTGAAGGAAAGCAGAAAGTAAGCTACATGCAAAATGTGACAGTTAAAAATTTGATATGATAAGTTAATAACCAATTTTGCTACCTTTTGTTTTTTTGGTGAATAAGAATTTTTCTGAAATAGTTGTTTCAAGATATTTCTCATGTATTGTATTTTTCAACATTTTCCACTAACTGTGATTTTTCTTGTTCCACAGATCTCAAGTTCCAGTGTATATTTTACAAATGTTCTATGGCCAAACTTTAGCATATGGAATATGCTAGCAGCAGTATTGTATTATCAAAGGCATTCCCCTAGTTTAGTTGGTGTAAGAACTGCAGAAAAGAAAATAAATGTAGGTGACTCTAAAAGTGTGGAATTTTTTGGAGGAGTCTTTAATGTACAAAATTCATCACTGGTAGCTGCTAGTAATATATAATTCTATCAAGGATTAGATGTGGTTACCTCTTTGATAAAAATTTTATTCAAACAATGTTTTTCACTAAACAGTGAACTTCTGGTGTAATTGCTATCCTGTAATTTTACGAGTGATGTAATTTGGAATGTGGTTCAAGATCATCATTACTTCACAAAAAAATAATTTATTGAACTGTATGCCTAAGAATTTGTGTTATTTAATCATTTACATTTATTTGCCAAGTTATTAAAAAGAATGAGCCATATTTTCTTTTCTTTATTTTACTTCTCCTCAGAACTACACGGAAGTCAGAAAAGTTATGGGATACATCCTAATATCATGCTGGACCTCCTTTTGCCTGGCATAGTGCAGAAACTTGATGTGGCACGGACTCAACTAGTCATTGGAAATCCCGTGCAGAAATATGGAGCCATGCTGCCTCTACAGCCATCCATAATTGCACAAGTGTTGCCAGTGCAAGATTTTGTGCACGAACTGACCTCTCAATTATGTCTCATAAATTTTTGAAGGGATTCATGTCAGGTGATCTGCATGGCCAAACCATTTGCTTGCTTTGTCGAAACTGTTCTTCAAAGCAGTCGTCAACAATTGTGGCTTAGTGACATGCTGCATGTCATCCATAAAAATTCCATAATTGTTTGGAAACATGAAGTCCATGAATGGCTGCAAATGGTGTGAAAGAGCTGAACATCCAGAGGACCCAGTCCATTCCATGTAAACACATCTCTCACCATTATGGGGCCACCATCAGCTTGCACAGTGCATTGTTGACAACTTGCATGCATGGCTTCATGGGGTCTGCACCACCCTCAGAGCCTACTATCAGCTTTTACCAACCAAAACTGGGACTCATCTGACCAGACCATGGTTTTCCAATTGTCTTGGGTCCAACCGATATGGTCACGAGCCCAGGAGAGGCACTGCAGGCAATGTCGTGCTGTTAGCAAAGGCAGTGGCATCGGTCGTCTGCAGCTGTAGCCAATTAAACAGATTTTGTTGTACTGTCCTAGCAGATATGTTCGTCACACATACCACATCGATTTCTGTGGTTATTCCACGCAGTGTTGCTTTTCTGTTAGCACTGACAACTCTACGCAAACACCGCTGCTCGTGGTCTTTAAGTGAAGACCGTCAGCCACTGTGTTGTCCATGGTGGGAGGTAATGCCTGAAATGTGGTATTCGCGGCACGCTCTTGAACTGTAGATCGTGGAATATTGAATTCCCTAACATGAATCACCTGAGTACAAATGAGAGCTCTGCCAATGCTCTGCCCTTTTATGCCTTCTGTACATGATACTACTGTCATCTGTATATGTGCATCTCACTATCCCATGACTTCTGTCACCACAGTGTATTGACTCCATCAAGCCACACACTACTTGCAGCTCTTTCTCTACTTCTTCCCACCTACTAATGCCTATTGCATCACTCCATGTAATATGGTGTAGTGATAGTCACTGATCTCATTTTTGTATGTTTCAATAGTACGAACTGAAATCATGTTAATTCAGTACTTTTTACAGCACAAAGTTTCAGATTGACCGATAATGTTTGCTTTAGAATCTGTGAAACATATTTGATATTGGTTTGCTCAATAATTAATTGTAAAGAAAATCTTCATATATAAGCAATAGATCAAGTGAGGTGGTGAGAGCTTAGCATACAGGCTTCTCATGTGTGAGGACTTCCACATCAATCCATTCAGATTTATGTTTTCCATTGTTTTGCATAATTGTTTAAGGTGAATGTTGGGATGTTTCCAGTGAAAAATAGGCCTATTTTTACTGTTGTGAAAATATATTGTACAGCTACAATGTAAGTTATCTTCAAATGACATTTGTTAGATTTTCCAGCAGTTTGACATTTTTATGTACTGAAATAGCATCTTCTTGGTTTGATTTCTATCCCTCCCCACTCATCCTCTAAACACTCTTCTCCCCCAAGTTTTCCCAATTCTTTGAAAAGTTTGAATGTAATGGCATTATAATGTTAAGAATGATACTATATTTTTATGATTGGAACTATTAAATGCCAAATGATGATCACTTGAAACTTAGGCTGTAATGGTTTTGTTACCAATAGTATCTTTAATGACCTCATTGTTGACGGGAGTTTTCTCCTCCTCCTCCTCCTCCTCCTCCTCCTCCTCCTCCAGCATAGCATCTGCATCTTCTATGGTGCATGCCTTGTAATAGAGCTCCTGGGACAGATTTTATTCATTATGTTGTGCTGAGGCCAAGTACATAATAATTGTAGTTTTTATACTGTTTTTTTTTTTTTTTTTTTTTTTTTTTTTTTTTTTTTGTGAACCGATATTTGAGTCATGTGGAGAACCATCTAGGAAATTACTGTGCCTAACAATCTGTTAATCTTAATGGCTGCTTAAGAGACACACTAAAATATGTGACTGTTTATAACCTAGTTGATATTTCAGAATTCACAAGTCTGATGGACTGTTTTTTTTTCTGTCTTTCTTTTGTGAAACCAGCAGCTGCTACACTTTTGAAAACCGAGTCCTAGTGAAACTGCCTATTTGAAATTATTTCCTGCACAAACGTAACTGAAAATAATCTGTATTGACACTGAGAGTCTATCTTACATTACTTGATAGCATGACTTATTACATGAAAGGATATTCTATGATCACACCTTTATTTTCATTTTATTTTTCCTCCATTTGCTACTTGAATCAGTGTGTCAGGAATAAGTTTTCTGTCCACTCTCGCTGATACAAAAGACATCGTTTAGAGTACTGTTTTACATGTCACCATTTTTGGCCCAGCTGTAAATAGCATATCAGTTCAGTATGAAAACCATGACTGCATCACTATCAGTACTTTGTTTGTTAAAGGATTGTTTTACAATTGAAATGTCAACTAAATAAAAGGAAAACATAAGGTATATATGCAGGCATTTTGATTACCCACAAGTGTTTAATAGGGAGAGGACAAGACAGGCAGCCAGCCATGGCATTATTGAGGAAATCATCTTGCCAATTGCCTGAAGTGAATTACAAAAAACAATGGATAGCTTCAATCATTTTGAATGGACAAAGCATGAGCCTCCATCCTTTCAAATCTGAGGCCCACTGATAAAGTACAATCGGCTGCGCAATTTTGTTTTTGCTCCGCAAGTCGCATGTCATGGTAGTGGCATGGGAATTGCAATGAACACCAGGACTTCAGACATGTACTTGCAAACAGGCAGACAGTTAATCATGTAACTCTTTTTTTGAGATAATAATTAAAACTTTGACTACCCTTAGTAATTAAGCAACAAGACATGTTGGAACCATAACACGAAGCAGATGTGAAGTGATAATGATCATGTTTCTCTTCAGTATTTAGTGGCTGGCTAATCGTTGTATCAGTCACTGTGCAGCAAATATTTTTCAGGGCATATTGACAGCTTATGGCTGTAAGGAAGTAAAGTGGATGAATCTGAGTTGTTTTTATTTTCATTCCAATTCAAGCAAATTTCGATTACTTGTTGGTTAGTTATTTGTTCAATTGATAAGATTCATGATAAACATTACGATGTGGGACGTGTCAACAGAATAAAGCCAGAACACTTATATAAAATTAAATAAAGATGATAATATTTATATGGTTGTGTGTTCGCTATTTTTTAAAATGGCTATCTTTTCTGAAGACTTCCTCAGTGGTATAGGAGGAGTTGTTGATAAACCTCTTTAATCTACATTTTAAAACACTTCTGCTATTGGTCAAGACATTTTATTTCCATAGGTACATTGTCAAAGAGTGTTGTAGCTGCTTAGTTCGCCCCGTTCTATGCCAAGGTTAGATTCATTACTGTGTAATGCAGATAATTTTAGCTTCTAGTATTGTTCTTTTGAATATCTTTGATACTCTCAAATTTCAATGGCTTGTTGATAACAAATTTCACCGTTGAATCAATGAACTGTGAGGCATCATTACCAGCTGCTGAAAGAGATACCTGCAAGGTGTATGCATGTGAACGCCACACGTAATTCTACTTACTTTCTTTTGTTGAATGAGTACTTTTTGCCTAAGTGACGAGTTACCCCAGAATATTAACCCATAAGACATCAGTGAATGAAAATATGCAAAATATTTTAACTTAACAAACTTATGGCAAAAGTAGCCAAACTTACTATTTTAGCAGGTGTACTATATAATATTTCCAATTTCAGTTTTCATCAATATGCAGACCTAAGAATTTACGATTTTCTACCCTGTTTATTATTTCTTGTTGGTATAGCTAGATGAACAGGAAGTGGGATATTTTTGACAGTACAAAACTGGATAAACTGCATTTTTTCAGAGTTTAAAGTGAGGTTAGAGTAACTTTCTGCAGTCTATTTCTTAAATAAGAACTAAACCAGGCATTTTTTGAACTACATATTCCATAAAAACTAACTTCTCTAATAGAGTATTATGACTGAACTGATCAAACACCTTCAATAAGTCGCAAAAGGAATCATTTAAAGATTTTGTTATGTGCTCAGTAAATGTATGAATATCTGTCTCAGTGAAACAGCCCTTTTGAAATCCAAACTGTGATTGGCTAAGCATCCTAGAACTAGACACATGGTTTACAGCACCAAAAAGTAATTAATGTAAAGTAATGAAATTTTGGGAATACATTTGTCTAGGTAACATATTTAAGTGATTAACATTGCAGGTTCACAGTTTAATGTAAGTGTGAGATAAGACATCGCAAATGTGAAACGCTGGTACATTAATGACGAGTGTAACCACCAGACTGTTGAATGCAAGCATGCAAACGTGCATGCATTGTGTTGTACAGGTCCTGAATGTCAGTTTGTGGGATAGAGTTCCATGCCTGTTCCACTTGGTCAATCAATACAATTAATACTGGTTGTGAATGATGCTGGAGTTGTTGTCCAATGATGTACCACATGTGTTTGATTGGAGACAGGTCTGGTGATTGAGCTTGCCAAGGCAGCATGTCAACACACTGTGGAGTATGTGGTGTTAAAACAGTGGTATGTGGGCAGGTGTTATCCTGTTGGGAACACCCTCGGTAATGCTGTACATGAATGGCAGCACAACAGGTTGAATCGCTCGACCGACGTACAATTTTTCAGTTAGGGTGTGTGGGATAACCACGAAGTGCTCCCGCTGCCATACAAAATCACCCCAGACCATAACTCCAGGTGCTGGTCCAACGTGTGTAGCACACAGACAGGTTGATTGCAGGCCCTATACTGGCCTCCTCCTAATCAACACACAGCCATCACTGGCACTGAGGTAGAAACAGCTTTCATCAGAAAATGCAATTGACCTCCACCTTGCCCTCTAATGAGTTCTCACTTGACACCACTGAAGTCACTAATGGCTGTGGTGTGGGGTCAGTGGAATGCATGCAATAGGGTGTCTGCCTCGGAGCTGTCCTTGAAGCAACCGATTTGTAACAGTTCGTTGTGTCACTGTGGTGCAAACTGCTGCTCAAATTGCTGCTGCAGCATCAGTATGATGCACCAGAGCCGTATGATGAGCATGGTGGTCTTTCCTCTCAATAGTGCCATGTGACCATCCACAGCCCAGTCTTCTTGCAACTGTACTTGCGACCGTACGGTCTCGTGACCACTGCAGCCAACAGTCGTGTACAGTGGCTACATTCCTGCAATGTCTTTATGCAATGTCTTTATGCAATATCACAGAAGGAACACTCAGCATCTCATACCACTGTTACACGACCTTGCTCAAACTCAGTGAGTTGTTGATAATGGTGTCTTATCACCTTAAAGGCATTCTTGATTAACATCAACTCACCGTGTCCAGTCTCAAATGTAACTAATGCTCATGACTGTTACAGTGTCTATTTAAAGTAAAGCTGGTTTGCATCCTCATAGTGGAGCTACTAGCGCTAGTCTCATGTATCTGGTGCAAAATGTGAATAGAAATATGCCTACCAACTTTCATTTATGTCACACATCTCCTCCTTGGTGTTGCATTTTTTCTATCAGTGTATTATAGGGCCAACACTTTTTAATGATTTATTGGAGATATTATTCACCGCATCGGAAATTTTACTTTTTGGAGTCAGGATGATCCTCCTTATTTCAGGTGGGGATGTGAGACTAATTTTAATGAGTTAAATGTTCTATGTATTGTTTTTCAGTGTACTGTCTTTCTTTCTCTTCTGAATGATTTGCGTCAAATTTCCTCACCCATTTTTGAAAAGTAATTATTAAAAATATGTGCTACATGTGAACTTCCGTTTACAAGCTCCCATTCTTTTTAACAGAAATAATACCTTCTGTGGCTTCTTTCCCAGTCTCTCTTTTAGCAATGTTCCATGTTGATTTATTTTATTATCTGATCTGTCAATACCAGACAAGATGTGCATACTCCTGGATTTTTTTCAGATTTTCTTAATATGATACAGTACTTTTTATAATAAAGTATTTCTGGGTCATTACTTGTTGTGGCTATTTCGTACAAGTTCTTTCTTTGTTGTGAAGAGACTCTTGAGACCTGTAGTGATCTAACATTTATTTAATGACTTGCTGTTATTGCATTTAACTATCTGTTTAAGAAAACTACTTTCAGAAATGGATGCAAACTCATAAAGAAATATGCTAAATTTAGAGATAACACCAGGTTCATCGTAAATTTCACCCCAGCCCACAGCGTTTAAGCTTTCTTTAAAATAATCAGCTGTTTTGTTGTCAATCAGCTCCACTGTTTTCTTAGAGTGTATCTGAACTGTACATGGAGCTAAATTGTATAATGTGACCAACCGTGCATTTTGATCTGGTTTACCAGAAGATATTAAAGTCTCTCTCTTACTTCTGTTTGTTGAATGGATACATTATCAATAAGTGTACTCTGTTGTAAACAACTCGGGTACGGTATGACTGATGCCAAATTATTTAGCCAAAGGCATCTCTAGATCACTTTTCCTGTCAGACCCCTTCAAAAAATTTAGATTACAATCACCACAAATTAATGATCATTTCCATCTGTCTGACAGAGCAAACAATAATTTATCAACATTTTTCATAAAAATTTCCCAGCTACAATCACAAATATTACATTTCCCAATAACAACTCACAAACACATGCTTCTATGTCCTGATATATGAAGAATTTACTTATTTCTACATTTTTGTATTTATATTCCTTTTTTTTATATAAATGTTGCAACTCCTCCTTTATCCATGTCGGAGCTACATAAATACGCAGCTAAATTATAATCACTTACAGTTAAGATTTTCTGTCCGTGTGTTTATATGGTATCCAGACAGATAAATTATGCCAGTTTCTTTCCAAGTACTAAGGGCTTGCAAAAAATTAGCAACACATTTACTTTATTTTTTACTCCACCAATATTCTGGTGAAACAAGTTGATTTCACTTTTCCCTCTATTATTATGAGATGAACTGTGAGTCTCTGTCAGTTTAATTTTCTTTATTGCTGTCTGTCTGAATTTGGCCTACTTTCAGTGTCTTACTTGACCTCAATAACCACAGAGATTTTGGTGTGCTGTCTGTCCAGAGAGACATGCAAAGTCAACCTCACTAGAAACTACAAAAGAAGTTGAATGTGTTGAAACCCCATCCCCTCACCTCCACTACAGAAGAATGTATTAAATGCAGTGTCAACACCAAAGTTAAGGTGCATGACTGCTCTGTGCAATATTCTTTCTTAGGGGAGAAACTTCATCTCTAAGAAATCAAGTGCAGTTACCAGACAAGTTTTTAGACTAAAGTCACTAATAAATTTCCATTGCAGAAATATAGAAACCCCGCCTCCCCACCCCCAAATCGTACACTTTGTGAGCTCTCCACATACTGGTGATTCTGAAATAATGACACAAACTTTGCCTTTCTACTTGTTAAGTTTCATGTGTGAGGGGAAAGAAAAACACTAGTACAGCATTTTGTCAAAAGTGAGAAAATAAGTATACTAGCGATTGTGGAAGTTAAAAGCAGTTCTCAGCCAGTATGCTTGGCAAGTTGACTTATCCTTGTTCCACCCTAAGTGACCCCATGATCAGAGCAAACATTATTCTACAGAAAAAAGACCTGCCTATAGTGAATTAGAAAGGGTGCATTTCTTGAACCAAAGAATCATAGGTATAAGGATAGTAAAACTAAGAGCTGGTTTTGTCAATGTAGTCTCCATCTACATTCTATCACCAAGCCCTATTTCTAAAGATCTCACTTATTTCATATATGCATTGGGTGATGGCATGGTAGGTGACTTAAACACGAGGAATGCGTACTTTGTCGATCACATCACCAACACCAGGGCTGCAGAGCTTAAGGAAATCCATGTCGGTTTTGCACATTCAATTAAGGAAACAGTTGTCTGTGTTTGCCAACTAAGCAGGAGACACTATTCTCAACGTACCCCCTGCTCTTCTCAAATCACTCCCCCGTGCTCTTGTTGCTAAACAGGTGAGATTTGGCATTGATATTTCCCTACTGTTTTTTAATTCAGTATTAGGACCATGTAGAACCAACAACCAGACAATTAAACTGTTAACCAATACTGACTGGAACAAATTCAGAAGTGCAGTTGAAACCAGCTTCCAGTCTAAACACATTGAAGCCATAAATGAACTGAACCACTTCAATAACCATATTCTACAATCCATTTATACAATAACTGCTTAGGTGGTGCCAACTGGACTATCAATCCATAAAGAGGAATGTATGTCTTCTCAGATTCTAGATATAATCAGAACTAAGAGACAGACTTACTGCTGCTTCTGCATGAACAGATCTCTATTTCTGGAAACAGAACAGCATCCTCCATAATGCTTGAGTGTGACAAGAACTCGGCCACTATTGAGCACATCGCTGGCAACAACAGTGCTAAAACTAAACGAAAAATTGAAGGAAACAACTAGCACAAACACTATCTCAATAAGCCCCTCCCTAATGACACACAACAACTTGACCACAATGACCAAGAAAAGGCTCAAGTATTCAACAATCAAGTGTTTAATGTTTATCAGCAATCCACAGACCCAAATTTTGATGGTGGTTATATATGACAGATCCAATTGAGCACTCGCCTTGGTCTATCTGAAGATCCTCACTTACATATGTGAGAAAGAACTCTTAGAAGCTCTAGCAACAGGGAACTAAAAAGTACTACTCATCAGAATGAAATCACATGGAAAATATTACAAATGTCAACTCAGATTATCATATGCCAACTGTTTAATGTGGCTTTATTTTTAGAAACGGTGCCAACCCAGTGAAATGATATTCATATCACTGTGAGATGCAAGCCTTGACGTGTAAGTAGTCCTTCAAATTACTATTCATATCTGTATTCTGTGTGATAAGAAAACTGTATGAGGCTGTGTTAAACAACATAATTCACAATTTAAAAGATGAACTCAAAATTCTTGCCACAGAATAAATTAAGTTTTGCTGTAGCAACTCTGTTTTAGATCCCATCATTATATTGGTCATTGACATTACTGTCAATCTCAGCAGAAGTGACTGTGTCATGGTACTGGTCCTTGATACTGAGAGGGCCTTTGATAAGATCTGGCATAACACCCTAATTTGAGCCGTGCCTTTGGCTTCCCTGCACACATTGTGACCATCATCAGATCAGTACTAATGGACATGACTGTGAGTGTTGCAGTGGGAAGATAGCTATTGGACTCATTTGCTCCTGCTGCTTGAGTTGTTCAGGGTGATGATCTCTCATACAAGCACCATAGTCTTTACATGGCTGACATACTTCACATATCCAGACAGAATGTGGCTCTGACCCTATATGCCGATGACACCGTGTATTGGTGCTCAGCTGTTTCCCTCCTTGAGGTTAAACACGTTGAGGAATATCTGTCAAGACTGCAGACAAAAAGATCTGAGAGGTGTATAGAACTAAACTTTGAAAGAAGTCAGCTGCTCATGTGGCATTGTCATAAGTTAGTACAATGCTACCGACTCAGTACCTAATCTGTTTGGTGAAGAAATAGTCTGTCAGGTCTGCAAAATATTTACGGGTAGCGCTTAATGATAACCTGTTATGGAAACATATTGACAAGACAATTAAAAAAATAGAGACAAAGAACAAAACCTGCTAGTATTAGTAAAACTATTTTGGTGGAACAAGCCCACAAACTGTTGTCTATGGACACAACACTTTTGTTGTCAAGTCAGTATGCTGTTAAGAATGACTGGCCACTTTCAATCATAAGCATCTCACACTAACAAACAGACTACTTTATTAAATACCAGGGCATATTATACCCCTAGCTGAGAAAGTCACTAAAGCAGCAGGCAGGTATGAACTACATTGCATGTAAATGGAAGGATCCATCTAAAAATTATTAGGAACACCCGTTCCTCATTTTAGCTTAACCTATTATAAGTAACTTGAGTCTTCATAGATGCAGCTGTCAAAAAAGAATTCCCTAAGGTAATAAATTTCTTTGACAGTCTAACAAAAAACAGGTGCCTCCACAAAAACAAAACAATAGGTAAGGAAGTGAGACAGAAGTAAAACTGAAAAAGCACAAATCAAAGAAAAAAATGGGCCATCCCGAAGAGGATTTTTCTGATGGTTTTTCCCCAGTCTTGATGCAAATATTGAGATAAAAAATCCACCAGACAATGAAACAGTAATGCTCAACACAAGATTTTTTCAAGTTTTGTAAGAATGAACATGTCATATGCAAGAAATAAAATGTGCCAGAATTTTATGCAGAACATGTAAATGGAGCCGTATTTCATTCTCCAGTTGCCTGTATCGCCAAATCAACTTGTTAATTTGGGTTCTTTTTTTAACTTACAACTGAAGAAGCCCAGTGCTATTGATGGATCAAGTGGCATGTAATGATAGGGAAAAACTACTTAACCTCTGAGCTTAGTGTGGAATCTCCATTTGTTGGAATCCTTCCATAGTTCAGTTTTATTTCTCTGGTGTTTGGTTTGTTAATATGGGCTATAATGGTTTAACTGAATTACTTCCTACACATATACAACAGTTTTCAGGAAAATGTGTGTGGTGTTGACAAGTATTGTATTCATAGTTGTGCAGAGGTTATTTCATAAATCCAATGCTGGTGTTTGGTTTGTGATGTGCAGTAGTTGTATACTGATATCTGCTTGTACATCTCCTATATTTAGTTCAAGATTGATTCTAAGGTCTCCAGTTACGTATGTCAGAGGAGTGTGGCTGATGCTGAGTGTTTTGCTAATTATATTGCTCGCCAAGTTGCCCTTGAAAACAAATAGCTTGTACTGTTTTCACACATTTGTTGGCACTGCTATCTTATGGCATTCAAAATAAATCTAACTAAAACTTGGTCTAGATGTACCTCTTCAATGTATATGATTTGCAAATGATTTTCTGATTAACAAGCTGCAGTGTTTTAAGTCATTGGTATCTGTTTTTAACTGAATTTATACACTGAGAGAAATGGGAAGTATTACACCATGAACATTTTAACTGAAGCTACCAAACTGGTACTCCAGTAATTCCACGCCTGTGGAATATGTTGATTAAATTTTCATCCTTATGAAAGAATATTTTCCCTGCAGAAAGAAGCCATTCTCACTGATGAAGAATGTTGTGAGTACATGGTGGCTATTGGCTGTGTCTAACAATATTGGAACTTTTCAGATAGAGATTGCAATACAGCATGCCCAGAGGACTTGCATATGCAGCTTATTGCCATCTTTCAAACTTTGACAGAGGTCAAACTGTTGGCATGAGGAACATAGGAGAATCATACTTACAGATTGCACTGCTGTAGTGAAATAACTGGAGAATGAGTGGTGATGTGATTGACTCAGGACAACAATGGGACAAGAAGAGTAGGCACAGATCCTTCCAGGACTACACTGTGAGAGAATCATAGGCACCTTCAACTGGCTATGATGAACACTTGGATGACAACAGCTGAAATTCAGATAGAGGTTACAGATAGTGTGTTACCATGAACTGTTGGGAACAGATTACTCGAAACTGGATTGAGATCTCAAGTTGCCATGTGTCGTGTACTACTGACACAATACCACAAACGGAGACTTGCACATCATAGATCGAGAGTCAACTGGGATGCTGATTAGCATTCTGTGAAGCTCAGTGATGACTATTTTCTGCTTGTGGTAGTCATACAGATACCAGTGTGTCCACAGATGACTTGGTGAAAAGTCACAGGAAGCGATTCTTGAGATCTGTATTCCTCCAACTGCTGGAATCGTGGGGGAGATATTGAATGTGACAACAGAACTGATGTGGTAATCTTTAAATGGATGCAGAATGCTCACCAACGTATGGCAGAAAGGGTAGATTGTTTTTATACCTTTGATGGTCAGGGTTCCAGGGGGCATATTCCAGCAGGATACTGCAATGCTCCTCTCTGCAGCTCACAACCACACACACCTTGAGGAACATGCAGATCTTTGACTGGCCTGAAGCCCTCGTAATTTGTCACCCAAATAGCATATCTGGGTTGTAATGGGAAGAGGTATATTTTGATAGCAGCCTTCAGCCAGCAATCCTCATGAATGGACAGAATTTGTTTTTAGCATGGCACTAAATTCTTCAAGATGACATTTGGATACTGTCTGCTGCCATACCATGACAAATATGAGAGTATATCCATGCTTGTGGGAGTCTCACCTGGTACTGATGTTGATGATACACATCAGTTCTGAAAGGAATGGAAGTTTAATCATTTAATGCATGTTATGTGATGAACATCTCCATAAAGTTTGATAAATATCGAACTGGTGATTCCCAGTGTTAATATGTCCATTTCCATCAGTGTATATAGTTTGAAGCTCTATTTTTTTGGTAAAATTTACAATAAAACATGTCTAATGAAAACTTTGGAAGTTGGTAGGATTTCATGAATATTGCATTGGTCAGAGTGAGTGCTTTTGCTAATTTTATGTGCAGGTATCTACTTTTCAGAAACAGTCACATGCAGACTATGTTACATCTGCTGCAGCTGTGTGAGAGGCATTCATCTGTCACAACCATTTGTGGTCATCCTTCCCTTCCAAGTGACTCTCCAATGTCTACAGTAACAAGATCAACTGAACACTTCATTCAGGGCATATCCTATCATTGATATGTCAGTACAATCTTCAAGCTAGTGTGAGGAACCTACTTACTGATGTACCTGTCATCATTCTCAGTTTGTAATTGAGGTTGTAGTCAAAACTGTCACTTGCACCCCAACTATTTTAAGATCTTTCTGCAAAGATCATGAGTCACTTTTGACATAGCTTTTCCCTGCATTGGGTTGAAAAGTACTAATCACTAGGTGATTGTTACTCAAAGATTTCTGTACTGCTAGTTTCACACTACTTCTAAATTCCTTTACTAATATGGTTTTTCCCATGATGACTAAGGCGCCGAAATTATTGCATGTGTGTTGACAGAATGTACTAGGTGCTATCCAAAATTTTCGGGACTGGTGCTGCCATCCGTTGAAAACTGTACCTTTGGACTAATGGTCACCATCACCCCCGAAGTAGTTCCCACCTGCATGTACATACCAGTCCCAGCTCTTCTTCCACTGGTGAAATGTTTTCTGGAATTCCTGTTCTTTGAGGGTGTTTATCACCTCGACCAATGCTTCTTGAATTCTCTCTAGAGTGTCGAACCAATGGCTTTTCAACTTGAGCTTCAGATTTGGGAATAGCATGAAGTCGCAAGGTGCCGAATCTGGTGAGTACGGTGGGTGGAGTACAACTGCCATGCTGTTTTTTGCCAAAAGGTCCTGGTGAGCAAGGACGTGTGACAGGGCACGTTGTCATGATCTACATCTACGTCCACATCCATACTCCGCTAGCCACCTGACGGTGTGTAGCGGAGGGTACTTTGAGTACCTCTATCGGTTCTCCCTTCTATTCCAGTCCCATATTGTTCGTGGAAAGAAAGATTGTCGGTATACCACTGTGTGGGCTCTAATCTCTCTGATTTTATCCTCATGGTCTTTTCGCGAGATATACGTAGGAGGGAACAATATACTGCTTGACTCCTCGGTGAAGATATGTTCTCGAAACTTCAACAAAAGCCAGTACCGACCTACTGAGCATCTCTCCTGTAGAGTCTTCCACTGGAGTTTATCTATCATCTCCGTAATACTTTCATGATTACTAAATGATCCTGTAACGAAGAGCACTGCTCTCCGCTGGATCTCCTCTATCTCTTCTATCAACCCTATCTGGTACGGATCCCACACTGGTGAGCAATATTCAAGCAGTGGGTGAACAAGTGTACTGTAACCTACTTCCTTTGTTTTCGGATTGCATTTCCTTAGGATTCTTCCAATGAATCTCAGTCTGGCATCCGCTTTACCGACAATCAACTTTATATGATCATTCAATTTTAAATCACTCCTAATGCCTACTCCCAGATAATTTATGGAATTAACTGCTTCCAGTTTCTGACCTGCTATATTGTAGCTAAATGATAAAGGATCTTTCTTGCTCTTACTTTGTTCATTAAACGACTGTGGGGAACTGTATCGAATGCCTTGCGGAAGTGAAGAAACACGGCATCTACCTGGGAACCGGTGTCTATGGCCCTCTGAGTCTCATGGACAAATAGCGCGAGCTGGGTTTCACCCATGCTGATTCCTACAGAGTAGATTTTGTCTCCAGAAAAGTCATTATACTCGAACATAATACGTGTTCCAAAATTCTACAACTGATCGATGTTAGAGATATAGGTCTATAGTTCTGCGCATCTGTTCGACGTCCCTTCTTGAAAACGGGGATGACCTGTGCCTTTTTCCAATCCTTTGGAATGCTATGCTCTTCTAGAGACCTACGGTACACTGCTGCAAGAAGGGGGGTAAGTTCCTTCGCGTACTCTGTGTAAAATCGAACTGGTATCCCATCAGGTCCAGTGACCTTTCCTCTTTTGAGTGATTTTAATTGTTTTTCTATCCCTCTGTCATCTATTTCGATATCTACCATTTTGTCATCTGTGCGACACTCTAGAGAAGGAACTACAGTGCAGTCTTCCTCTGTGAAACAGCTTTGGAAAGAGACATTTAGTATTTCGGCCTTTAGTCTGTCAATCTCTGTTTCAGTACCATTTTGGTCACAGAGTGTCTGGACATTTTGTTTTGGTCCACCTACCGCTTTGACATAAGATCAAAATTTCTTAGGATTTTCTGCTAAGTCAGTACATAGAACTTTACTTTCAAATTCATTGAACACCTCTCGCATAGCCCTCCTCACACAACATTTTGCTTCGCGTAATTTTTGTTTGTCTGCAAGGCTTTGGCTATGTTTATGTTTGCTGTGAAGTTCCCTTTGATTCTGCAGCAGTTTTCTAACCATTGTGGCTCTTTTCCATCTCTTATGATCTTGCTTGGCAGCTTGATGCAGCAGCCAGTTCCCTTGATGCCAGAGTTCAGGCCATTGTTGCCGCATGGTTTCACAGAGCTGTCACAAAACGTCACAGTAGTACGTGGAATTCACTGTTTGGGTGGGTGGGACGAATTCTTTGTGCACAATTACCTTGCTATCAAAGAAAATGATGATCATGCTCTTCACTTTGCTCTTCACCTGTTTCGCTTTTTTGGATCTTGGAGAGCCTGGGCTCTTCCACTGGGACGACCGTTGCTTTGTCTCTGGTTCATAACCATAAATCCAGCTCTTGTTACCGGGGATAACCCGTGACAAGAAGGTTGGATCATCAGATGCAGTCTGACGAAAGTCCATTCACACTTCAACACACTGTGCCATTTGATCGGCAGTCAAGATCCTTGCCACAAATTTTGCAGCGACACAATGCATGCCCAATTCATCAGTCAACATTCATTGACACGTCCCATAGCCAATACCCACTCCATCCATAAGGTTGTGAATGGTTCAACATCGATCCGCACGAACCAATTGTTTAATTTTGCCAACAATGTCTGGCATTGTGTGGCTAACAGGCCTTCCAGTGTGAGCATCATCTTTGACGTCTGCACAGCCAGCTCTGAACCAAGCATGCCACTCAAATACACGTGTACAGCTTGTACTGTAGAGTGAGACTGAAATTAACTCAAAGTCTCTCTTATGTTCTTTGTCTCAGAGATGCTATTCCTATGACCCTAGCTGGAAAATCTCTGTGGAACTTGGAAGGTTAAAAAAAAAAGGACAACTTAATCTTTGAGTAGGTCAGTGAGGCATTCAGGAATAAAGCAATTGGTAGCACAGTGTCTGCAAGGGAAAAAAAGGCTCTGATTTTAAGTCTTGGTGTAGCATATAATTTTAATCAAATGAAACTATATGGTTGTAGAATCCTTTTTGAGTCTCAGACATCTACGATATATTCAGACTGAAGTGACGAATGAAAATTTGTACCCAAGTTAGTATTTGAACCCGGGTCTCCCACTCACTAGGCAGATGCACTGCCTGCCGCTGTGGCCGAGCGGTTCTAGGTACTTCAGTCCGGAACTACGCGGTTGCTACAGTCGCAGGTTCGAATCCTGCTTCGGGCGTGGGTGTGTGTGATGTCCTTAGGTTAGTTAGGTTTAAGTAGTTATAAGTCTAGGGGACTGATGACCTCAGATGTTAAATCCCATAGTGCTTAGAGCCATTTGACCCATTTGAGCAGATACACTAGCCACTACACCACCCTGGCACAATGGCCTTCCATAACCATATGGACTATCTTAGCTTGCCTCCCTCCTCAATACAAATTCCCATCCACACCTCAGCCCACACGGTATTCTCCCTAAAGTCAAACAGCGTTGCAGAGGCTCTCCAATCATACTGCAATAGCATCTCAGCCCTGAATGAAACAGGGGTTCCTGCCTGAAACCCAGGCATATGTGCTTTAAGGGGGGTAGGATGTCAAACGGGCCGACTTGGAGCAGGTGAGGCACCACAGGACATTTTATTTTCCACTGTGTATACTTTTACAAATAAATTCAGAAAACTTTGTCAGCGTGACCAGGAAGGATACAGGATTCACACTCATAGCAGTGCAAGTTCAAAAACATAACAAAATAAATTTTTCTTACATGTGAAATTTCATCATTTTTTCACTTACTATAGGCTGCATTTGTTGATATAGGTACACTTTTCTTCATAAGTAAGAGATATTCTTTGATTAATTTTGCACATCATACAAACCATACTCTCAGGTGTATGAAACTCTAGAATTGTTTGATTTATGAAAAAAATTAATGAGCTATTACATTTTAAACTTCATGTTTCGAAAAAAATTTCAAATTTTATAGTTAATTATTTCAATTTTTACTACAGTTTTTAATAGACTGGGAAAATTATAGAGTTTCATTTACCTATAGGTATGGTTTGTATGCTGTGCAAAATTCATTGAAGAATCTCTCTTACTTATGAAGAAAAGTGTACCTATAGCAACAAATATAGCCAATAGTAAGTGAAAAAAATTGATGAAATTTCACATGAATTTTTTTTTTATTTTGTTATGTTTTTGAACTAGCACTGCTATGAATCCTGAATCCTTCCTGATGATGCTGACAATGTTTTACGAATGTATTTGTAAAAGTATAGACAGTGGATATTGAAATGTCCTGTGGTGCCTCTCCTGCTCAAAGTCGGCCCTTTTGACGTCCTACCCCCCCTTAATCAAATGATACTATATGGTACCACAGAATTTTTCAAGAATCAAACATCTATGATGTATGTATGCAGCCTGAAGTGCTCAATGAAAATTAATACCAAGGCCAGGATTCAAAGCTGGGTCTCCTGCTCACTAGGTAGATGTGCTGACCACTATGTCACCTAGGATAGTCCGTGCAGTTGTGCAAAGCCACTGGGTAGTCGTTAATGCATTAGCCTGGTGAGCAGGGAACCTGGGTTCGAATCCTGGCCTTGGTACTTGCTACAAATGTTCATGCTAACATGCACTCTGCTGAAGAGTAGAAATATATTGCCAAAAGATACAGAGAGAGCATGGGTGCAGGAATGTTGCCATTGGATGCTTGAAGTCTGAAAAA
This sequence comes from Schistocerca americana, assembly GCF_021461395.2. Classification (NCBI taxonomy): domain Eukaryota; kingdom Metazoa; phylum Arthropoda; class Insecta; order Orthoptera; family Acrididae; genus Schistocerca; species Schistocerca americana. Next base: position 93,236,140 of record NC_060130.1, read on the forward strand.
TACTGGTATTTAGATGTAATGAAACCATCCACTGTTTGTGTGTGTGTGTGTGTGTGTGTGTAGACCAAATTCGGAACCTCGAATCTTGCCTTTTGCAAGCATTGCTCTTGCTGAGTAAGCTACCAAAGTGTGACTAATCACCCACCCTCATAGCTGCAGCTGTGCCAATACCTCTCACCTACTTCCCAAACTACACAGAAGCTTTCCTGCATATTTTGCTGGACTAGCTCTTGTGAAAGACAGGGTATTGTGTAGAAGTGGTGTAAAGATAGCCTAGAGAGGGTTCCGCAAATAATATTCCATTTTGTGGTGAAGTGTACACTCTTTTGAAACTGCAGAGCAAAACATCCCCTCTTAAAACTTATTGAATGACTGATTTAAATGGCATTGGAGAATTACCCTGGTTTAAGTAGATAATATGGTTATGTTTCTTTATGGACATCTGTCCCACACCAAATTAGTTTGATTCCATTTCAGTAATAGCTAGAAGTTGCTTTTCAAAAGCGCTAGAACAGCTTTTCTGCAACAGACTGATAAATTTTATTAATAAATATTCACTGATCACCATCTGACATCATGGCTTCAGAAAGTTTATATCTTCAGAAAGTTTATATCGAACCGAGTTTTTAGATCATGCTTTAGAATCTCTCAACCAATGAGAGCTTGCTGTAGGAATTTTTCCAGATCTTTCAAAAGACATCAACGTCTTGGATCATAAAATCCTGCTTGAAAAATTAGGAAGATGAAAAATTAGGAAGATGGGGTATCAGAAGTGTACCACACAGCTAGTTGTGTTCATTTCTAGAAAACTGTGGACAGAAGATATCACTTCAGAATGATTCAAAAGTTCAGAATGAAATAAAAAACAGCATTTTCTAACCAGACAAATCACTAGTAAAACATGGAGTTCCTCAGGGTTCCGTCCTGGGCTCATTACTCTTTTTGATTTGTGTGAATAATCTCATTGAATACATGAGCTTCCAAAAGTCTATTCAATTTGCTGACGATACTATTATATTACTCTCTTTATCTGTCACAGAAATTTTTCAGTTAACATCTGTTGAAACTTTGAATGGTTCAAAATAAACAAGGCTAACTGTAAATTGTGAAAAAACTGTGTGTGTCAACTTTAACTTACCTCACGAATCTGATCAAAAATGTGTCCAAGCAAGATTAAAAGAAAAATTGTAATAAACGGTAGAGATACAAAATCTTCGGGTCTACAGGTTCAGCTGAACATGGCACGGGATACATTACAGGCATTATTACTTTGAAATCTGAGGGTATTTTCCTGTCTCCCACATCTTGCATGCCAGGTGGAATGACAAGAGTCACAGGATAGAGATACGCACATATGCAGACGGTGGTAGTGTCTCATACACTAGGTATAAAAGGGTAGTGCATTGGCGGAGCTGTCATTTCTCCTCTAGTGATTCAAAAGAAAATGTTTCTGACGCAATTACGGCTGCATGACAGGACTTAAAAGACTTCGCACGCAGAACGGTAGATGGAGCTAGATGCGTGGGATGTTCTATTTTGGAAATCGTTAGGGAATTCGATATTCCGAGATCCACCGTATCGAGAGCTTGCCGATAATACCAAATTTCGTTGATTAATTCTCACCGTGGACAACACGGTGGGCGACGACCTTCACTTAATGACTGAGAGCAGCGGCATTTGCATAGAGTTGTCAGTGCTAACAGATGAGAAACACTGTGTGAAATAATCACAGAAATCAGTGTGCAGCACCTCTCCTGGCCTCATGACCATATCAGTTGGATCCTAGATGGCTGAAAGCCGTGGCCCGGTCAGACGAGTCCCGATTTCAATCGATAAGCAGAGACACGCATTGAGCCTGCCCAGCACGGTAGCTGTGACAGCTGGGTGATCCTCGACTCGCACAGCCCGGCTGACTAGTGGAGCCACACGGAGGCCCGCTGGGCCGAGCAGTGCCCTGACAGGGCCCAGTCTGCCGGGGTGCTCGTGTAGCTCAGCTGCTCGTCAAGTTGTGCGTCTGCCGGGTGCGGGCAGTGAACGAAATCTTTGTGGCCCATTTTGAGCATTTTCTTTTTTACTTCACACAGTACCTACTGACACAGTAGTTCACCTCGTGTGTTACATTAAAATATCTGATGGCTTTAACTAGTGGAACAAGATGGTTATTTAAATTTACTCCATTGCTTGTAACTGTTAAATCAGCTTATTGTTATGTGCATGTGAAAAACTGTGTGCTTTAAGATGCAGTGAGAATAGTTAATTTTATTAAAGATCACTCTACTAATTATCAAACTTTTGTAATACTGTATGAGGAAATGGCAAGTATTTAAAAATTTTTCTTGACTCTCACAGATGTTAGATGGTTATATCGTGTTGTATGAGGCTTATCTTTTTCTCACCAGGTACACCTTTCCCGAGGCAAAGCCTGGCTTCAGCCTGTGGCTTATTTGACAGACATTTTGTTACAAATAAATAGTTCAAATTTATTACTTCGGGGACCAAACACAAACCTGGTAATATTCCAGACCGTATCAAATTGTCCTCTAAAAACTTGACAGTCTTGGAAATGATAAAAATGTCAAGAACATAATTAAGGAACATTTGAAAGAATTTGGAAAAGCTTTCAAAGACTATTTCGCTGCTCTGTCTAGCAATAACAATTGTATTCGCAATTGCTCGGAAGAGACAGTAGTTTTGGAATTTGTGTGAAGTGTAAACTAAAATGAGCAACTACTAAAAACTTTCGATGACTAAGTTACAGTAAATAAATCTTTGCCACTGATAGGTTTCTGGTTAAACTTAAAGACACAGTTTTCAGTGTTGCCAAATAAAGTGGTAACAAATTTATTATTTGTCTCGACCCTAAATTTGTGCAAAAAGTCTTTTCCTTCTTACCTTATATCAAAAATAAATACACAAACAAACTTCTCAGTGAAAGTAATTTGAGACTGTCTTTAACTTCTGTAGTTCCTTATTTCAAAGATGTTGTTGTTTGTTGTTGTCTTCAGTCCTGAGGCTGGTTTGATGCAGCTCTCCGTGCTACTCTATCCTGTGCAAGTTTCTTCATCTCCCAGTGCTTACTGCAACCTACATCCTTCTGAATCTGCTTAGTGTATTCATCTCTTGGTCTCCCTCTACGATTTTTACCCTCCACGCTGCCCTCCAATGCTAAATTTGTGATCCCTTGATGCCTCAGAACATGTCGTACCAACTGGTCCCTTCTTCTTGTCAAGTTGTGCCACAAACTCCTCTTCTCTCCAATTCTATTCAATACCTCCTCATTAGTTACGTGATCTACCCATCAAATCTTCAGCATTCTTCTGTAGCACCACATTTCGAAAGCTTCTATTCTCTTCTTGTCTAAACTATTTATCGTCCATGTTTCACTTCCATACATGGTTACACTCCATACAAATACTTTCAGAAACGACTTCCTGACACTTAAATCTATACTCGATGTTAACAAATTTCTCTTCTTCAGAAATGCTTTCCTTGCCATTGCCAGTCTACATTTTATATCCTCTCTACTTCGACCATCATCAGTTATTTTGCTTCCCAAATAGCAAAACTCATTTACTAGTTTAAGCGTCTCATTTCCTAATCTGATTCCCGCAGCATCACCCGATTTAATTCGACTACATTCCAATATTCTCATTTTGATTTTGTTGATGTTCATCTTACATCCTCCTTTCAAGACACGGTCCATTCTGTTCAACTGCTCTTCCACGTCCTTTGCTGTCTCTGACAGAATTACAATTTATTTCTTCTCCATGGACTTTAATACCTACTCCAAATTTTTCTTTTGTTTCCTTTACTGCTTGCTCAATATCGAGATTGAATAACACCGGGGACAGGCTACAACCCTGTCTCACTCCCTTCCCAACCGCTACTTCCCTTTCATGCCCCTCGACTCTTACAACTGCCATCTGGTTTCTGTACAAACTGTAAATAGCTTTTCGCTCCCTGTATTTTACCCCTGCCACCTTTAGAATTTGAAAGAGAGTATTCCAGTCAACATTGTCAAAAGCTTTCTCTAAGTCTACAAATGCTAGAAATGTAGGTTTGCCCTTCCTTAATCTATTTTTCAATTAATATTTCAAAGATATGCAACATAAAAAGGAGGTGGATCCTACTCGCTGAATTCCAAGGAAGGACTGAGCCAGTAATTCCATGGTGAAAACTTGTAGGTTAACAGCAAAATGTCTCATACATTAGTATTTCATACTAGACCAACACATTGTGCCAAAAGTTTTCATCATCCCTTTTAATGTGGTACGACTGAAATGTAAAGCAATATAAAATCATTAGGGCTATTAAACCACTTGCTTGGAATTCAGTTACTTCCAAGTTACAGTAAGTACCCTTTTCTTTTATAGGGTGGGGTTTTGAATGTATCAGATTTTTGTGAAGGGAGGTAACAGGTTGAAAAAGTTTAGAAACCATTGCCCTTTGGCTTGTGCAAAAATATCACTCCAGGCAAATGCCGGGGTGGTTCCTCTGAAAGGGCACGGCCGACTTCCTTCCCCATCCTTCCCTAATCCGATGAGACTGATGACCACGCTGTCTGGTCTCCTTCCCCAAACCAACCAACCAACCTTGTGCAAAAATATCTACATAACATCTCACTCAGACAATACAGCGACTAAATTATCTTTTGGCTGCAAATATATTTGTTAAAATTAAAGGTGATATAATGAAGATACACAAACTTCAGACAAGAAACTCGTGAAGTTTATTGTAAACTTCCTTGCTTCAACTAAATAAAGAAGTAGTCTTCATCTGGTAATGTTGTAATCACCTTCACAATGAATTTATACCTGAAACAAACAGTTGAGACGTTAGATATTTATAATAACAAAAATAGAATGTAAGCAAGTCATTCACATTTTCCATATACATCCCATTATATTTATCCATAATGACAAGCCCATCTCCACTAAATACGCTCTCACTAGAGGCACTTGAGGTAGCTGTACACAGAACTTCTTCTGCCACTTGTGACAGTCTGGGATAAGATTTTGCTCTTGACTTCCACCACTTCAGAAACGACTGCCTCTCATCTGGTATTCCCATCAACAGACACATGGAAATGTCTTTGATAGTTTCCTCCCCTTCCACTCACAATGAAAAGACATTCTTTCTGCATGTTCTCTGTATGACTTTCTGCAAACAATACAAAATGCCTGTGTGGAGGACAAATATGTTGTATGGCATAGTTGCTAATAAATCTGGTGCATTACTGACATTAATTTAGGTCTTTTCATTGCTATATTATCAAACATTGAGGCTGTCAGTACCAATAAAATATCTACTTAGCAAACCTACAAATATCGTACTTACCTTGAAACGCAGCACGTTTGGAATTTTCTGTGGCATAAACTTCCCTCTCTCAGTTACTGAGAGTTGCTCTAGCTGATGCAACTGTGGTACTAGAAATAATGCAAACAAAAGCACTGGCTTTATTTCCATTTTTTTCAATTAAGGTATTTGAGCATGCCTTCAGCAATGCTGTTTCCTGCAAATGTTTAACAATATTGAGGCACACCATCTTCGTTGAATATGATCTCTTATCCAGTTTTGGGTGATTAACCAAAGTATAAATTTTATTTGTTTGTAAATGCATCATTTTATATGTGAGAGTGCTTACCTTACTGTTAGCTGCATTATCAGCACAGTGTTCCTGAACCTGGTACACCAATGGCATAAGCAACTGCTGCATCAGACGACTGTCAGCTTCAATAGTGTTTGAAGTAGTTAGAGAAACTGAATTAATTTGTCACCTTACTTGGCAATCCCAGCTCCCAGACATGTGTGGTTTTCTGAAGTCACATAAAAATTCAGCAATTTGTTCATGCTCCATAAACACGCATTTTAGCATGGTACACAAGGTATTCCAGCAAAGTCTTAGTGTGCTGCTTTACGGTAAACTATGAGTTTTGCAAGGTCACTTCTTTTTAAATAATTTATGACATTTTTCATTGATTCCAATTGTGCATAAACTTTAAGGCAGGATACCTGCAAGCATTTGTCCTCAAGGGCGTGGCACAGAAAAGTCCTGAAGGAGTGCTTGTTATATGGAAAATGACAATAGTTCTCTTGTGCCTTTTTCATGTTTGCCCCCCTGGCCAGTCATCCTCTACAGGTGGCTTGCAAATATCCTTAACTTGCTCATGTTAGTTTCAGTTTCGTCCAGTATATTTGTAGTACTTTTCTCCATATCAGATGGAAGCTATCCAACGAACAGGACCTGAGTTTTGCACTGCAATTCTCATGAGACTGAATGCATAGTAAGAGTCAAGTAATGCATTTTAGTGTACGCTTATGTCCACATGTCAATTGTATATGCAAACACAAGACTCTCTATGTCCTGCAACATTTCAGAGAAATTGTTGGCGGGTAATGAAGCATGTCTCTTGCACTTGCATTGGGGTACTGTGCTCCATTTCTGGCAGTGTTTGTGCAAGGTCTAGAAAGCCTTCTCCTGCAGTTTTGCTGAACACCTGCACATCTCTTGTGCACATTGTTACACACTTCTCTGGACAATGGATTTTGCCAACAGTGGAAGTTGGCATTATTATTGATCTGACTATTAGGAGAAGCTTTGGAGGTATTCAAATGTTGCAGCAGGGTACCGATACTGCTGTTAGAGAAAGATAACTTATGACAGCCACTACTCTTCGAAACATACAAAATTATTTTATGTAGAACCTGTGTAAAATTTTGCAATCATATTCTATCTACTGATCTCTTCAGATGAGTGTAGGTTCCCTTCTCCAGTTTAACAGAAACTTCTTTTTTCCTTCTACACATTTTCTAACCTTTAGGTGTTGGAAGGACCTTTGCTGTTTGATTCATATTTATGACACAATAATAATAATAATAATAATAATAATAATAATGTTAATGTGCTATAACCCAAAATGGGCTCATGACAGGGTCTTGCACTGGACTATCTGCATAATGCTGCATTTGCTGGTCAGACACGAGTGGATGTTAGGGATGGACCACATATATTTTCAACAGATTCTGGTACACCTGCATTCTTCGCCTATAAATTGGTGGAGACATGACCTTGAGACCGTCAGCTGCAATTCTTGGAACACCTGATCCAGATTTACTAGCTGGGTTCACATGAGTGGATTTATGCAGCAATGGGTCAGGCTACATTCAGAAACTCCATGAGTCTTTCAGTGGTTCTCATGTGACAGTGAGTTCTACACTCATGCTCAGAAATTAAGGATAATTGCAGAATGTGGTGCCACACAATGTGACACTACACAAAACTGACACTAACAGCATAGGCACATAGGGAACACACACAACACAGATCTGTAAATCGACGGCATTGGTGATAAGTTGAGACAACCACCCCGAAACACATGTGCTACAAAATGCCACTGTTTCTTGCGCATGTACTATGACTTCAATATGGGATATAATCACCATGCACATGTACACAGGCCGCACAATGGGTTGGCATACTCTGGATCAGGTGGTCACGCAGCTGCTGCGGTATAGCCTCCCATTCTTGCTCTAGTGCCTGTCAGAACTCCTGAAGTGTTGTAGGGGTTTGAAGACGTGCAGCGATACATCGACTGAGAGCATCCCAGATGTGCTCGATGGGGTTTAGGTCTGGAGAACAGGCAGGCCGCTCCATTCGCCTGATATCTTCTGTTTCAGGGTACTCCTCCACAATGGCAGCTCAGTAGGGCCATGCATTATCACCCATCAGGAGGAAGGTGGGACCCACTGCACCTCTGAAAAGGCAGACATACTGGTACAAAATGATGTCCTGATACACCTGATCTGTTACAGCTCCTCTGTCAAAGACATGCACACCATCAAACCATGACCTCTATACAGCTCCCTTTCAAGGACATTAAGGGGTTGGTATCTGGTTCCTGGTTCATGCAACATGAAAACCCGGCGAGAGTCACTGTTCAGACTATACCTGGACTCGTCTGTGAACATAACCTGGGACCACTATTCCAGTGACCATGTACTGTGTTCTTGACACCAGGCTTTACGGGCTCTTGTGTGACCAAGGGTCAGTGGAATGCACCTTGCAGGTCTCCAGGCGAATAAACTGCGACTGTTCAGTTGTATGTACACTGTGTATCTGGAGACAACTGTTCCACTGGCTGTGGTGAGGTCCCAAGCAAGGCTACCTGCAGTACTCCATGGCCATCTGCGGGCACTGATGGTGAGGTATCGTTCTTCTTGTGGTGTTGTACACTGTGGACGTCCCATACTTTAACGCCTGGACATGTTTCCTGTCTGCTGGAATCATTACCATAATCTTGAGACCACACTTTGTGGCACACTGAGGGCTCGTGCTACGACCTGTTGTGTTTGACCAGCCCCCAGTCGCCCTAGTATTCTACCTCTCATAACATCACACAGTCACCATTAGCGTGTCTGAAAACATCTGCACACTTACTTGCTGCACCATACTCTGACATGCACCAACACACCTCTGCATATGTGGACTGCTGCCAGTGCCACCGTGCAAAGACCGCTGGTCAAATGCACTACATGGTCATACCCCGAGGTGATTTAAACCCACAAACCACCCACCAGAGCATTGTTTCGCCATGTATCAGCATTATCCTTAATTTATGAGCATGAGTGTAGTTGCTTCCAATAGGGTGAAGGAGTGGACCACACATCAAAAGACTTGTAAAACTGTGCCCGAATGACCTTGGTTATGGAAAATGACCCAGGAATATTACATGAAGAAGAGTATAAAAAGTAGGATGTATGAAGAGATTGTTGAAACATTTCTAGATGATATTCCAATTGTGGATCAAAGTGTAATAAAAACTTCGTTAAAAATTTGAGATCAAGATTCATAAAAGAGCTCAGAAAGGTGGAGGCTTTAGCAAGAAGCAGAAAAGGAAAGGGTGAGTTGTATAAACTAATAAAAAATTTCTTGTACTATGTTCATTATTGTATTATTATGGTACATCCATTATTTTACATTACCAGATATTTTTCTTTACAAACAATCAAGAACGCTCTGTTCCTAGCATATCAAATCTTCACGATTCTCAGAGGAGTGTAGACGATTCCGAAAACAAATCCTCATGTGTGGCTAGTCATTCTCATCTTCCCAGTGCTGTCTGTTTCCTTGTTGCAACATGCCCTGTTTGACTCTTGGAAGTGGCTGGTTATCTGAATGAGCTATAGGCCTCGACGACACAGTGTGACTCATTCACTCTGTTCCCGGTAGAGTTGAGCTTGAGTAGGCACAGTGCTCTAGGTGAGACCACAAACTTCTTGCAGTCTCACCATATGTGGTTGCTTACTACAAGAGATGATGCGGATACTGGTTATTTTCGTGTGGGACTTTCTGACTGATGTCTTTTGGAAAAATTCAGCCACTATGTATTTAGAGGGTAGGATGATGATGAAGCATATTGTTGAAACTGGTTGCCAGTATACTGATAATGAAATGCTGGTGGTTTAGAAGAAATAACACGTGACACTGACAAAAGTGCAGAAAGGTTTATCGTAAAAGTAATTACTACCACCACTACTACTACTACCACTACTTCTACATCTATTAAAGAAAAATGAGGAGGCCCGTCCTTCCTTGCCTCCTGTGATCGGCCACCACTGCTCTATTTGATTTTGTTTTTACACTGCTTGACAATTGATAAGAAACAGAGACATTGTTGGACACAATAATCACAGATAATGATTGACGATATGAAACACAGTACATTCGTAATAGAGGTGGGGTGGTATATGAGACACTAGGGTTATGTATCAATCCTCTTGTGGTGTGGTGGTCCATTTACAACGTCCAGCACAGTGTAGCATAGCACTTCCACTTTCAGCGGTCTTTTTTTAATTGTGAGGTGACATTTATGGACACACACTTTACTGTGGCCACAGTAGTGACACTTTGACTGTATTTGAGCTATCCAACTGCTTGTCCACGATTGTAAGCACCTAAATGATGTCTTACAAGCACGTTGTCATGCCAGACTGTGCACTAATCAGTTCCACAACCACCTTTGTCAAACACTGTACTGAATGAACTGTTGAATGCATACAGAGTGTTTATGCACAGGTTTTGCTGCAATAAACATGTCTCACCCTCTACATTTCCTATTGCTATCATAGGTTGGGTGTTCTATGGCAATTTTCAGTTGTTCTGTAGCATCTGACAGTTTTTCCTTGTCAACTGTTAGTGATTTCTTAGCATTTGTCAAACACTGTATATATCTGTGTACTTAGCTGACCAAAAATCCTGTTCATTCTACCACCAAGCTTCATTAATTCCCACTGTATCTAACTTTGATGTATCCATTTCCCTTCATAAATTTTCTAACCTACCCACCTCATTCAGGGATCTAACATTCCACTGTTGAATACATAGAATGCCATTTTTGTTTTTCCTGATGACAACCACCTCCCAAAATAGTCTCTGCTGGGAGCTCCAAATGGGAAACTGTTTTATCTCCAGAATATTTTACCCAAGAGGATGCCATCATTATTTCCTCATAAAGTAGAGTTTCATGCCCTTGGGAAATGTAATGACTGCAGTTTCTCCTAACTTTTCGCAGTTCACAATAGCAGCAGAGCAAGGCCATGTTGGCTGATGTTACAAGGCCAGATCAGTCAATCATCCTGACTGTTATCTCTGCAACTATTGAAGAGACTGATGCCCCTCCTCAGGAACCACACGTCTGACGGCCTCTTCAGAAAAACCCCACCATTGTGTTGATTGGCGATTCCATGGAGTGCTGTGTGCACAATGACCATATACCTGAAATTAGAAAGGAGATCAGTGTTGGCCGTAATATTGATGGTTTATTGATAGCAAAATCGATTTTCAATCACATAGTGATCATCTTCAGTGCTGTCGTGTACAAATTAAACTCATAGGAACTGGTATCAAGTTATTATCAGTAACCAAAGCTAAGAAATGATCACAATAAGAGTTATTATCACTGAGAGTTATTATCACTGATCCTATGAGTTTAATTTGTACACGACAGCACTGAAGATGATCACTATGTGATTGAAAATCGATTTTGCTATCAATAAACCATGAATATTATGGCCAACGCTGACCTTCCTTCCAAAATCCCTCCATTGTGGTTGCACCTACAGTACAGCTATCTGGATGCAAGCCACCTCACCTCAGCAAGATCTATGGTTCATAGGGATTATCTCACGAAAACTGCAAAGCTATTGCATAACAGTGATGTGTACAATTACGGAACCAAAGTACAAACAAATATCCATCAAATTTTTTCCAGAGCATCATCCTATCAGAAAAATGTTATCCACCATGGTGTCACATTATAACACATTAGCACATCTGGAGGAAAAAAATTGCTCTACAGACTTTTTAGAAACTAACTAAAGGCTTTCCTGATAAAGCACTGTTTTCGTTCTGTACAAGAATTGCTAATTACAGAAAAACAGTAATTATTCATCACGTATGACTCAGTCAACTAAACACAGATTGTAAGAATGTTTATATAATTTTCCTTTTTTGTTTATACGGTATGTCATGTTATATTATGTTAATTTGATCTGCCCAGTGGTGCTTGTACTCCCTGTACTGTGTGGTAAAGCTGGACTGGTAAATATATTATACAATGCAAAGAGTGAAAGACTACTGCTGTCTGTTCTGTTATGAGTTGTTCAGCTATTACAGTGCCTGTAGTAACTCAAGTATTTACATTGCCCAGTCTACTTGTATGGACATACTGAAATGTAGATTAACTCTATGTTGTGTACCTAATAGAATATAGTAACATTTGGTGTTAGAAATATGGTTCTGTTATAAACAGTTTAGCTAAATAAAGTGGCTTGTTCTAAATTATATGCAATTATGTATACTTCCTTTTATACACTCCTGGAAATTGAAATAAGAACACCGTGAATTCATTGTCCCAGGAAGGGGAAACTTTATTGACACATTCCTGGGGTCAGATACATCACATGATCACACTGACAGAACCACAGGCACATAGACACAGGCAACAGAGCATGCACAATGTCGGCACTAGTACAGTGTATATCCACCTTTCGCAGCAATGCAGGCTGCTATTCTCCCATGGAGACGATCGTAGAGATGCTGGATGTAGTCCTGTGGAACGGCTTGCCATGCCATTTCCACCTGGCGCCTCAGTTGGACCAGCGTTCGTGCTGGACGTGCAGACCGCGTGAGACGACGCTTCATCCAGTCCCAAACATGCTCAATGGGGGACAGATCCGGAGATCTTGCTGGCCAGGGTAGTTGACTTACACCTTCTAGAGCACGTTGGGTGGCACGGGATACATGCGGACGTGCATTGTCCTGTTGGAACAGCAAGTTCCCTTGCCGGTCTAGGAATGGTAGAACGATGGGTTCGATGACGGTTTGGATGTACCGTGCACTATTCAGCGTCCCCTCGACGATCACCAGTGGTGTACGGCCAGTGTAGGAGGTCGCTCCCCACACCATGATGCCGGGTGTTGGCCCTGTGTGCCTCGGTCGTATGCAGTCCTGATTGTGGCGCTCACCTGCACGGCGCAAAACACGCATACGACCATCATTGGCACCAAGGCAGAAGCGACTCTCATCGCTGAAGACGACACGTCTCCATTCGTCCCTCCATTCACCCCTGTCGCGACACCACTGGAGGCGGGCTGCACGATTTTGGGGCGTGAGCGGAAGACGGCCTAACGGTGTGCGGGACCGTAGCCCAGCTTCATGGAGACGGTTGCGAATGGTCCTCGCCGATACCCCAGGAGCAACAGTGTCCCTAATTTGCTGGGAAGTGGCGGTGCGGTCCCCCACGACACTGCGTAGGATCCTACGGTCTTGGCGTGCATCCGTGTGTCGCTGTGGTCCGGTCCCAGGTCGACGGGCACGTGCACCTTCCGCCGACCACTGGCGACAACATCGATGTACTGTGGAGACCTCACGCCCCACGTGTTGAGCAATTCGGCGGTACGTCCACCCCGCCTCCCGCATGCCCACTATACGCCCTCGCTCAAAGTCCGTCAACTGCACATACGGTTCACGTCCACGCTGTCGCGGCATGCTACCAGTGTTAAAGACTGCGATGGAGCTCCGTATGCCACGGCATACTGGCTGACACTGACGGCGGCGGTGCACAAATGCTGCGCAGCTAGCGCCATTCGACGGCCAACACCGCGGTTCCTTGTGTGTCCGCTGTGCCGTGCGTGTGATCATTGCTTGTACAGCCCTCTCGCAGTGTCTGGAGCAAGTATGGTGGGTCTGACACACCGGTGTCAATGTGTCCTTTTTTCCATTTCCAGGAGTGTATATAGAGATATTGTCTGTCTGTGAGAAACTGGTTATAAACAGAAAAAACTGTTACAAGAAATTTAAAAGAAAATAAATGAAGAGTTCTTTCAGTATCTCAGGTTTTGAAACAAAGCATTGTTGGAGTTTTAAAAATACTTTTTTGTTCTCATGTATACCTCATATGCACAAATATTGACACATTTGACTCCTGTATGCTGTAGGTTTTTAGCATTCAAAAGTTTTTCTGTGTTAGTTCACTAATAGAAAATATTAATTTGTGATAACAACAAATGCTAGTTGTGGAGCTTGGTGGATTCATTGTTTGGCACGGTTATTTGTCAGGTTTTTGCATTCGTATCCAACCTCGTATTCAGATATAGGCAAAGCGAGTAAGTCAATTAAAATTAATACGGATGTTAAAGAGCATAATAGGAAATTTACAAAAACTAAGCAACAAATTTTAAAATTTTGTGATGGACAGGTATATAAAAATTATGACTGTTAACTAAATGGACTTTGTTCTAAAGCTAAGCTGTCAATCATCTTTTTCTATGTGCTTGTCTACTGCTTAATGAATGTACTCTTTGGTGAGAATTTTTCTTTCTTTAGATATTTTAATTTGAGCAAAAAACTTCATTATGTACTATACATATGGAATTTTCTGTTTTATTGACTGTAGGAGGAAACTGGATTAGGAGACATTAGGAAATAAATATAAAAAAACATTAACCCTTTTAGTGCCAAATACGATCTGATCGTGATCCAGATTTTCGGCGAAAAATGCCAGTAACGATCTGATCGTGATGCCTTTCTCATTCATTCACTTTTTCCGCGCTTGAAGGCAAAGTTGTTAGTATTTCCTAGCGAATGAGAAAGGCATCACGATCAGATTGTTACTGGCATTTTTCGCCGAAAATCTGGATCACGATCAGATCGTATTTGGCACTAAAAGGGTTAAGCCACAGAAACTATTACTGTTTTATGTAGTTTACTATTTCAAAAACTCAATGGAACACATAAAGTACATAATTTGACGGTATTGCATGTTAGCATTTGCTGCCTGTACAACTGGAGAAATATTTTAACTGTTTGTCATATTCTCAGTGTAGTGATAATACTTCACCATTATCATTATTTGAATCTCCATTAAAGTCTCCACAAAGACCGCATGTCTGGAAACTATATAATGCTGGAATGTTGACTGCCATAAAATGACCATTATACTGCACCCACAGCTGTGTGGTTTTTGAGCTTATTTCAATAAGGCCATTCTCATGGAGGGTGAGCCTAGAAAAGATAAAAGTGTGCAATAGCCAGGATTTTCACAGTAATACATATTTCTTTATCACAAACACCATCTATTGAGCCATTTAAAATTGAAAAATAGAAACTTCAGGTCTTTTTAATTGTGCCTGTCTCCAACTGGATGTGTCATTTAAAATTGGTTATTTATGCCCTGTTGACAACTCAACACCTCTACTATTCAATGAGAATTTATATTTACTTTTAAATTAAGACTTCTACCTGCTGAGCAGAATTTTCTTATCATATCTCATTTGCCTTGGATTCTTTATGGGAAAAGAGAGAGAGAGAGAGAGAGAGAGAGAGAGAGAGAGAGAGAGAGGGGGGGGGGGGGGGGAGGGGAGTGACTGGAGTTCCAGCCTGGATGGGAAGCTAATACAGCCATTCACAACTGTCTAATTGCAGATCTTGCATGTAGTTGTCTTTTTCAATAAAATTCATAATGTCTTATATCACAGATGATACTTCATTTCTTACAGCACTGTACACAGTCATTTTGTTAAAAAAAAAACAAACAAAAAACAAAAAAAACAGCATTATTCATTTGAGATGTTGGCAGAATTACACAATGCAGCTCGATTTGAGTTTGTCGGATGAATTTCCATGCTCAGTGAGTTCAACAGAGGTTTTAAGTGACCTACCTCTATTTTCAAACCTTCCCCAGTCCATCCCTCTTTCCTTCTTGAGAGAGGAACTAACAGTTGCAAAAGCTAGAATATATATGACGGTAGTATCTGTTCCCGAAAGAACAGTTACCGTTAATGAGCATGCAGCTTTGCTAGAATGAAATGATAATTAAATGGACACCCTCGCTGCAACCAGGCAATAGTTTTTTTTCTAGAATAGTTTTTTTCTACCTTTATATGGCAGTACTTAAAATTTTGCCCATTAGAGATACTGTAAGCCATCCTCTCTCCTTGCAGTTTTATAGTTTTCTCAAGCAAATTTTGCTTTTGATACAACTGACTCATATAAAGACAAAACACCTAAAATATAACATATGTGACAGCTCTTAAGGAGAACTAAAATTAGAAAGCTAGGCCCACATCTTTTAAATTTATACTTTTGTTTTGATTTGTGCATATATATTATGGAACTGCACATGTTAAAAGTAAATATGATAACCAAACATAGAGTTATTCACTGTAACAATTTTCAGTGTGTTTTTTAAAACATTCCTTGCATATTTTCCTACAGATAAGAAATCATTTTCTGAAAAACACTTACAATAAATTAGTAGTATTTTAGAAATTTAAAGCAAATTTGCAGCTTATAATGAATCTAAGGTTCTCCTGTTGTGTAACTCACACAGGTGATGTTTTTGGTGAAAATCAAAAGGTACAATATGGGTCAGCTTTCCTGAAGATATACAGGCTAAGTCATTACATCTACCACAATTTCTACAGTCTGCACCAAAACACTATTTAGACTTAGTTTATGCGTTGGTTAGCTGGGATCTTCTGTTCCCATTGATTAAATTGTCTGTGGTATGTTTTTCTGTAGCATTGTTCAGAACACCGTCACAATGTGTTCTACTCTTGAGTAAACAACTTTATGCTGCCTTAGTTCACTGCATTCCCACAAGATGTGTGTGTAATTTAGCATGATCATATATTTTGTAGGTAGTGAGAATCATGTTTCACACTGACATTTCTAGCACCATTCTTCATCTACGTAGCTTATCTGGCCAGCACAAGTTCCTCCACAGTTGCAAAATTTGTGTTAAAATACTTGGAATAGAGGGCTGTGTAATGCTGGAATGGGAACAGCGAGGGGCTCAATGAATAAGGACAATGATTAATGATGGCTGAGACCAGGTGGGTTATGGGAAAATAGGATATATTGCAGGGAGAGTTCCCAGGTGCACAATTCAGAAAATCTGGTGTCAGTGGGAAGAGTCCAGATGGCACAGGCTGTGAGGCAGTCATTGAAATGAATAATGTCATGTTGGGTGGCATGGTCAGCAATGGAGTGGTCCAGATGTTTCTTGGACACAGTTTTTTGGTGGACATTCATGTGGGCAGACAGCTTGTTGGATGTCATTCCCATGTAGAATGCAGCGCAGTGGTTGCAACTTAGCTTGAATATCACATGACTGGTTTCACAGGTAGCCCTGCCTTTGATGGAATTGTGACCAGACTGGAGAAGGAGGATGCATGGGACAGGTCTTGCATCTAATTACAGGGGTGTGATCTATGATGCAAGGGTCTGGGAGCAGGGGTTGTGTAGGAATGGTTGAGGATATTGTGTAGGTTCAGTGCGTGTCAGAATACCCACTGTGGGACGAGTGGGAAGGATGGTGGGTACTAAGTGATGAGGGGAATGCTCCCCCGTGGCCAGACAGTGGGTGTTTGGGAGGTGGTGTGTGGCTGGAGAGATAAGGCATGGGAGATCTGTTTTTGTACAAGGTTGGGAGGGTAATTATGGTCTGTGAAGGCTTCAATGAAACTCTCGGTTTATTTCAAGAGGAATCACTTGCCACTATGGATGCAAAAGCCACTGGTGGCTAGCTGGTATGGAAGAGACTTCTTGGTATGGAATGGGTGGCAGCTTTCAAAGTGGAGGTATTGATGGTGGTTGGTAGGTTTGATATGCACAGAGGTACTGATGTAACCATCTTTGAGGTGGAGGTCAACATCTAGGAAAGTGGTTTGTCCAGTTGAGTAGGACCAGGTGAAGTGAATGGGGGAGGTGTTGAGGTTCTGGAGGAATGCTGATAGGGTATTGTCATCCTCAATCCAGGTCATGAAGATGTCATCAATGAGTCTGAAGCTGATGAGGGTTTTGGGATTCTGGGTGTTTAGGATGGCCCATGAATGGTTGGCATAGGATGGTGCCATGCAGATGCCCATAGCCATACCCCGGATTTCTTTGTAGATAATGCCTTCAAAGGAGAAGTAATTGTGAGTGGGGATGTAGTTGGTCATGGTGACTAGAAAGCAGGTTGTTGGTTTGGAATCTGTCAGGTATAGGGAAAGGTAGTGTTCAATAGCAATAAGACCAAGGGCATTATGGTTAGACACTGGACTCGCATTCGGGAGGACGACGGTTCAATCCCGCGTCCGGCCATCCTGATTTAGGTTTTCTGTGATTTCCCTAAATCGCTCCAGGCAAATGCCGGGATGGTTCCTTTCAAAGGGCACGGCCGACTTCCTTCCCCGTCCTTCCCTAATCCGATGAGACCGATGACCTCGCTGTCTGGTCTCCTTCCTCCAACCAACCAACCAACCAACCAAGGGCATTAGGGATGTTAGTGTAAATGGAGATGGCATCCATAATGACAAGCTGGGCACCATGTGGTAAAGGAACAGGAACTATAGAGGGCCGATGGAGGAAATGGTTGGTATCTCTTATACAGGAGAGTTCGTTGTGGGCAACAGGCTGAAGATGTTGGTCTACAAGAGCAGAGATTCTCTCAGTGGGTGCATGGTAGCCAGCTACAATGGGGAATCCAGGATGATTGGGTTTATAGTCTTTAGGGAGCATGTAGAAGGTAAGAGAGTGGGGAATGGCAGGAGTGAGGAGAGAGATGGACTCTGGGGAGAGTTTCTAGGATGGGCCTACTGATTTGAGGAGAGACTGGACAACCTGCCGCATTTCTGGAATGAGGTCACTGTGACAGAGTTTGTAAGTGGATGAATCTGACAGCTGGCAGAATCCTTCTTCCACGTAATCATTGTGGTTCAAAACCACAGTGGTGGAGCCTTTGTCAACAGGTAGGGAAATAAGGTTGTGATCAATAGGTGGTGGACAGCAGTACTTTCTGTGGATGTAAGGTTAGCTTGGACTTTGAGGGATTTGGGGAATAATGGTGAGACAATGTTTGATGTTAAGAAATTCTGGAAGGTTAACAGGGGGTGATTGGGGGCAGTGGGGATGGATCACAGCTGGAAGGAGGAGAGCACTGAGTCAGGCAGGGTTCAACATTGATCTTAGATTTAGTCTGATTGGTAGTGTTGGTTGTGAAAAAGTGTTTCCACTGTAGGAACCAGGAGAAGGAGCGAAGTTCTTTAACAAACTCAGTGTGATTGAATTTGGGAGTGGGGCAAAAGGTAAGGCCTCTGGAAAGGACTGATACTTCTATGGGGTAAGATTTTAGGCCAGAAGTTCAGCACTGTGTTTTTGGGTCTGTTTAGGTTCTGAATTCTGTGTGGTAGGGGAGGCAGTTTTTGAGGGTGGGGTACATGTGTCAGATTCATCCACATACAAACCCTGACACAGTGACCCCATTCCAGAACTTCAGCAGGTTGTCCAGTCTCTCCTCAAATCCATAGGCCCATCTCAGAAACTCTCCCCTGAGCCCAGCTCTCTCCTCACCCCTACCATTCCTTGCATCCGTACATTCTGTATGCTTCCTGAAGTTCATAAACCCAACCACCCAGGATGCCCCATTGTGGCCAGTTACTGTGCCCCCACTGAGAGAATCTCTGCTTTTGTAGACCAATATCTTCAGCAGACTAACACCTTCAGTCTATTACCCACAACCTACTACCCTATACAGGGTGTCTCATTTATCTTGACCACCATAAATAACTGTTTGTCCAGATGCAAATTACAAAATGTTTCAAGCTAATGTTCTTTAGCCATCAGGAAGACATCAATCAGCATGATTGCCTTTGTTGTAGCTTTGTTTTTTACAAAGATATGAACAGCGGTATGACTTTTTCAAATGGCACCCTGTATTTTTTATTTGGTAATTCATTTCCTCTCCTAAAGACCTATTCAAAAATGTATCACAGTGTACCCTTCACTGAAACACAATGTCATTAATTACATAACACAACATTGACGTAACGATCCCAGTACTTAGTGCAGGTACTTGGGGTAATGGAACACATCCACGTGCAGACGTTGACAGAGGACAAATGTAAACATAAGTAGAATGCACACCTGTCATTCCGTCAACCATTGTTAGTTGAAGAGTTGTGTGAGTAGAATGTACACCAACGAAGAGAAGGTAGAAATGCTACTCATCGGCGGGGAATGTAAGTTACCAGAACAGTAATTGCAATACCGTTTTCTTATGTACAGATACATTTAGTACAGTAGTTTAGTCCTTTTAAATACTGTAGTGTAGAGTAGGCATACAGTAAAGGCTGTCCTTCCTACAAACTGCATCGACATAACATCTCTTTTATTGTTGTTGTTGAAGGTAGACGAAATGCTACAGGGTAGCGGAGCTGTACAGAGAGCGATATCCTGACAATAACCCACCTTCCCAGTGAATGTTTTCTCATCTTGTTGCAACGCTTCAGGAAACAGGAAGTTTCAACCCACAACAACGCAATTGTAGCACTTGCACAGATGAAGCTGCCGAAGTTACTGTTCTCTCTTCTGTTGCTATGAATCTGCTTGTGAGCATATGGCAGCTTGAACATGAGATTGGCATTCCTAAAACCAGTGTACTTCATAATCTTACATGTCACCGGTTCCATCCTTGCCATGTACATCTACATCAACAATTGCATGGGAATGATTTCCAGAATTGTGTACAGTTCTATCAGTGGGCGCAGGAGCAAATCCTTGCCAACCCGAACTTCTTCTCCAATGTTCTATTTACCAATGACTGTTCCTTCTCAAACAAAGGACAGGTAAATACAAGGAACATGCATTATTGGTCCAGTGACAACCCACGATGGCTTAGACAGGTGGAACATCAGTGCCAGTGGAGAGCTAACGTCTGATGTAGGATGCTTGCTACTACAATTGTTGGCCCTTATTTCATCAATGGAAATCTAAACGGCACAGTGTATGCCAACTTTCTCAGATGAATTCTTCTTCATCTTCTGGATGAAGTGCTGCTAAGAACCAGAATGCTTATGTAGTATCAACACGATGGATGCCCAGCACATAATGCCTTGCGTGCACGTCATGTTCTGAACTGAAGGTATCCTGCCAGATGGACTGGTCGAGGACGAACAGTTACTTGGCCTGCTAGGGATACTGATTTATATCCTCTGGACTTTTTTCTTTGGGGATGCATTAAAGACATTGTCTATCACAATATTCCAACAACTCCAGAGGACATACAGAAATGTATTGTGCTTGCTTGTAATTCTCTTCAGCAGACAACACTGGAAGCAGTAAATAACTCTTTCATTCAATGAGTGCACCAGTGTATTGGTATCCAGGGTCACCACTTTGAGCACTTTTGAATGTTCTACTCCTGGGCAGTGGTACAGGAGAGTCAAAGCCAATTTTGTGTTATGTTTTTACTTGGTTTTCATTTGCTTTCTGACAACTCCAGTAAGTGGATGAGTTTGTGATCCCGGGCTCAAAGTCATTGTTGTGTTATGTAATTAATACCATTGTGTTACAATGAATGGTACACTGTGATACATTTCTGAATAGGTCTTTAGGAGAGGAAATGAATTACCAAATAAAAAATACAGGGCACCATTTAAAAAAGTCATGCCGCTGTTCATATCTTTGTAAAAAACAAAGCTACAACAAAAGCAATCATGCTGACTGATGTCCGCCTGATGGCTAAAGAATATTTGCTTGAAACAGTTTGTAATTTGCATCTAGACAAACAGTTATTTATGGTGGTCAATATAAATGGGACATCCTGTATAAAAGAGACCAACTATTCCCTTCACCCACTCTCCAAAGTTCCTGTTCCTTTACCACATGGTGCCCTGCTTGTCACTGCTGATGCCAACTCCATTTACACTAACATCTCTAATGCCCTTGGCCTTGCCACTATTGAACACTGCCTTTCCCTATGCACGGATGATTCCAAACTGACAATCTCCTTCCAAGTTGCCATGACCTACTACATACTCACCCACAATTACTTCTTTTTTAAGGCATTACCTACAAAGAAATCCGGGGTACAGCTATGGGCACCCACATGTCACCATACTATGCTAACCTATTCATGGGCCACCTATAAGAATCCTTCCTAAACATCCATAATCCCAAACCCCTCACCTGGTTAAAATTCATTGATCACATCTTCGTGATCTGGACTGAGGGTGAGGACACCCTATCCACATCTCCCCAGAATCTCAACTACTTCTCCCCCATTCACTTCACCTGGTTCTTCTACTCAACAAGCCACCTTTCTTGATGTTGACCTTCACCTCAAAGACAGCTACATCAGCTCCTCTATCCATATCAAACCTACCAACCACCAACAATACCTCCACTTTGAAAGCTTCCATCCATTCCATACCAAGAAGTCCCTTCCATACAGGCTAGCCACCTGTGGCCATTGCATCTGTAGTGGCAAGTGGTTCCTTTTGAAATATACTGATGGTCTCACTGAGGCCTTCACAGACCTTAATTACCCTTCCAACATTGTACAAAAACAGATTTCCCTTGCCTTATCTCTCCAATTGCCCACCACCTTCCAAAGTTTCATCGTCCAGCCACAGAGGAGCATTCTCCTCATGACTCAGAACAACCCGGGGCTGGAACAACTGAATCACATTCTCCACAAGGGTTTTGACTACCTCTCACCCTGTCCTGAAATGAGGAATGTCCTATCCACTATCCTTGTCACCCCTCTGACAGCGATCACCCACTGAACCCACACAATATCCTCATCCATCCCTACACAACGCCTACTCCCAGCCCTTTGCCTTCTGTCTCATATCCCTGTAATTAGAAGCAAGACCTGTCCAATACAGCATCCTACCACCCACCATCTTCTCTAGTCCAGTCACAAGCATCACCTATTCCCATTAAAGGCATGGCTACCTGTGAAACAAGTCATGTGATCTACTAGCTAAGTTGCAACCACTGTCCTGCACTGTATATGGGAATAACATCCAACAAGCTGTCTGCCCACATGAATGTCCACCCATAAACTGTGTCCAAGAAACAGCTGGACCACTCCATTACTGAGCATGCCAACCAACATGACATTCTTCATTTCATTGACTGCTTCACAGCCTGTGCCATCTGGATCCTTCCCATCATGGATGTGTGATTTTGCCTTATGCTGCTGTGTAAGGCGTGTGACCTTGAAGCGGACTTAGCCGCTGAGCGAGCCTGCCGGGCAACACGGGCCCTAGTATTACTAGGCCCGTGTTGCTGGAAAATCAAGATTGCGCAACACTGATAAGGCGCGCTGGCGCTGCGCGCACGCGTGGGGGGCAGGAAGTACATCCTGTTCTGAGGCAGCACAAGTGGGAACTCTCCCTGCAATATATCCTATGTTCCTGACCCTCCTGGCCTCAACCTTCATTAGTTGTCATCTGTACCCATAAAGCCCCTTAGCTGGTCCCATTCCACCACTACACAGCCCTCTATTCCACCAAAGCACCTTCAATCTTTTTACTTCCTTCTTTTCCACCTCGTCCACCTGCTTACCTGAGTGGTAACGCTCTTGCCTACTGTGCAGTGGGCCTGGGTTTGATTCTCAGCTGTCTTAGAGATTTTCTATAGTCATGGACTGGGTGTTGTGTTGTCCTGGTTATCATTTCATCCTCATCACCAGCACACAAGTCGCCCAATGTGGCATTGACTGAAATAAGACCTGCACTTGGCAGCCGAACTTCCCCAGATGGGGCCTCCTGACCAATAATGCTACATGATTATTTTTCCCACCCAACCCCCTTGCTGCCATCCAACCTTCCAACTGCCCTACCCTCTCTCTAATGCACGTTGAAATTCTCTTTGTAATTCATTTCTGTGTTGGAGGGGTGCAGATATGTCAAATGATGATAACTCGCACAACACTGAACAACTACACATGGTAATCACTCAGGCCAAGTGTTAACATTTTGTGCTCTAAACAAAACAGTATCACAATAAAATAATGTGAACTTAATGTGCATCTGCAAGTAAATAGCAGTTTCCTTCTTATCAAACAAAATGACACAGAAGAACTAAAACAACTAATTTGTAAAGGAATCCATGCCAAGAAAGCTTTAGAGCTTCAAGAGACTCAACTTACGAACACTGAATCTGATAAAAAGTGCACTACCGATTCAACTATGTGGGCTTTTTTGTGAGGGAACACTCAGTAATAAGCAATAAAACTAATTTAATTTAATTCATTGAGGCAAATTACCAAAGTGCTTAAATGATTATTCCAGAAACACCCCCTTTGTGATTTACATATAATACTTAAAATGTTCAAGACAAAAATATGAATTTACTTCAAATCATGTAGCTCCAAGTCATCAGGATAATAATATTGTCCACTTTTTGCAGGAACTGCCTCCCCATTGACAGTTATTTCATAGTTTCCTTCTGTTGTAGGTATAATTTCTGTGCAGTACTCCCAAGCACAAATTCTTGCAGCCTGTAAATGAAAGAGGGAAGAATTATTGCTTTGTCAACATGTACCAGGTGGTTATAAAAACTTGATGGAGTTCCAAGTGCTACAGTGTGGGTTGTAAACATCATAGGATACTGAAACATTGTCTGTGTGTTCATTAATTGGTACGCTTGTGGAGTATGCTTAAAAAAATAATAGTTCCACTTTCTGCCACCAGCTGAAAATACGGCTCTGTAAGCAGTCAGAATGTAGTGTGGGTGCAGGAAACGGGGAGAAATGATCAGACACATGATAATGGTGGTTCTAGCACATTTATTAGGACATGGTCACAAATTACAACATGTTTAATATGGTCTCTTGATTCAGCAACATGCTGCATCCATAACACAGCACAGTTGATAGTTAGTCATAGCATATCCAGTGTAATCAGAGTGATATGTTAAGGTATGCTGTCCTTTGTATCAGGAAGAGACTAGATACATCCCTGATAGACACGATCTTTCAGATATCTCCACAACGATAAGTCACACGGATTTAGATCGGAAGACCTGGGAGGTCACATATCTTGAAATTGCCTAGAGATAATGCAATCATTACCAAAGGTTTCTCGAAGCATATCTCTTACCTGGCTAGTGAAACATGGTGTCACCACATCTTGTGTGAAAATAGTGGTGTGGACACAGTTGTGTTCTTGCAAAGCTGGAATCATGTGTTGCACAAGGCCGTCCTTATAATGTGCAGATGTCACTGCACACCTAACAGGTCCATGAGGTGTTATCTCCTCAAAGACAAATGGACTGAGAATGAATGATCTTGCAAAACCACACCATACAGTCACAAAAACTGAGTGTAGTGGATGTTCTTGCACAATATGTGGCTCAGTACAACACCACATGTGACAGTTCTGTGCATTCACAGCACCATGTAGGGCAAAATGTCCCCTGTCTGTCTAAACAATATTACTCAGCCATTTGTCATCCATTTCCATGTGTGCCAAAAAACTATGAGCAGAGTCATGGCATTTGGTGTGAATTCTGAATCTTGTAGGAATACCAGTGTAAAATGTGCCAAAAAATAATTTTGAACTGTTGCTCAGGGCAGAGAGGATTTCTATGACACAGTTTGAGCACTGGCTGCAGAATTTGAGACATGGGCTGCTTGGTCAGCTATAGCTACAGCAACTTCATCAATAGCTGTCATGGGGATGGGTCACTTCTCTCCCCCTTTTGCACCTAATTCACCTGTTTCTTCAAATTTTTTGATTATATTCGTTAGCTCATTTCTTGACATAGGGCCTCTTCACAGCAGCTCCTGTCAGTGATATTCCTGCAAAGCAGCATTGCTATTGCTGTTGTTCTGATATAACGACTTTACCAGCAGTGCACATTCTTTCTTCCCAGTAGCAATTGCTTTCACACGGAAAACTTGAACCTTCTTGATCCTTTACACCAACAATCACTTCAAAAAAGAAATTAACACATGTTGCCAAGCAACAAACAGCATACTGACATCAAAACAGGAAACATTACACATTCTGACTGCTTACAGTGCCATATTTTCACCTGCTGGCACAAAGTGAAACTATTATTTTTTTCAGCATACTCCATGAGCACACCAATTAATGAACATACCTATGATGTTTCAGCATCCTGTGATGTGTACAGCCTGCACCACAGCACTTGGAACACCCATCAGTTTAACCGTAACTGCCCGGTATGTACAAACATGGAAAATAGTTTTAAGGTGAATATGATCCTTACTAGCGTTACTAGTGATTGTTTATTCTGAAGTGATAAAGTACAGCAATATTTTAAAAACACCTGAATATTATGCATGAAACATTTATAATGAAATGAAAGAGGTCACAACAGCTGTCTTATGTAATACATGCACTGATGTACTCATATTGCAGTTTCGAAACACAGTTGATGTGAAATCTTGACAGATTGACATATCTCCACCATTTGTACAAAGTAGAGCAACTTATGTTTAGTTTTTTCTTCCAGCACAGTTTAAAACCAACAAAAATAGGGAAGTACAATCCCTCACACTCAGCAGATGCCCGATAGACACATACAAACAGTATTAAAAACCAAATGTGACTTACATACATGATAACTTAGACTCTTTGCATCAACATTCTTCAGAGTAACAACCAACTATACTCAGTATCACTAGATAGCATCATTAAAATAGTTTTTTGTTGTTCATTGTAAAGTATTACCAGAGTTTTAGTTTCAGGCAATTTCTTTATTAATATAGCAAATCTTGGGGCTACGTAACAATGTGCTGCAGCCAAAGTGTAATTTTCTGTCAGCAGGATGGTGTTTGTAGCATTGTCCATTGTATTGATGAGGTCAGAAGTAATGACACAGGAGCCTGGAAAGATAAACATATTTAAAATAGAGTACAGCTTGATATTTATAAGGACATTGTTGAGATAAGGAATCATACAACTGTGAGCAGATTATTTGTTAAAAGATAACAACATAAGACGCAAGACAATATTGTAAAAAAGGCATCCATTTATAAAATTGTATGAAACAGTAAAAAACCAAGTATTTCTCCATTATGAACTTGAAATTTTGAGATGGACATGACACTATAACTTTACAATAATACAGGTATCTCTCCACAAATTTATAAGACTGCAGAATCTCACATCCATTAACACTGAATAAAATGCTGTTGTGCTTTCAACCATGTTAAAATACTGTGAACCTGGTCAAGCGATCATTGGCCATTTTCAAGAGGAATGATTTCTGATGAGCTGCTGATATGCTCTTGTATACTATTTCTGGAGGATATGATTTAAGGTTGCTGGTGTACAGTATCATTCTTGCCAAATGCAGCAAGGAATGTATCACAGTGTACATGTCTATCAGGTGACGATGGCTGACAGAACACAAGGACAGATCGATGTACATTGATCTTTTCTAGGTGCTACAGCAAAGGCATTCATAACATTTGTGGTGGACTAGGACATCTAGGAAGGACAAGGATCATATTTTTTCTACTTCCAAACTGAATTGGATGTTACTGTTAATGCTGTTGAGATAAGATGTTCCAGAAACTCTTCCAGTTTTACAAGACTGTGGACCCAAATGAAGAACAATGCATTGACAGAAACAACTATCTTCAATGGAGTCATATCTAAGGAAATATCCTCAAACCTATCCATAAAGGGTTTTGTAGCTGATTGAGCTAACAGGCATCCCATCACAACACCATCCATCTGGTCATAATACTGGCCATTATCGAAAAAATAGGATGACATAAGAGTGTGTCTCAAGCACAACCATGCCACTTCCAAAGTATTGGGATACTAGGTCTAAAGGGTCTTTGATAGGCACATTTACAAATAGTGCCACCACATGAAAACTGACCATAATGTCACCCTTGTTAAGTAAAAAATGATAAATTCAGCTGATAAAACTGGTTGACATCTTGATATGATGTGCACAGTGAACCACATGTGGAGCTACGAGATTTGCCAAATACTTCACCAGGTTTGTATGTCATTGAACCAATGGTTTATACAATGATGAAAGGGCATCCCACCCTTGTGGATCTTAGGTAGTGCATAAATACACTATGTGGGGGGGGGGGGGGGGGGGGGGGGGGAGAGGAGGAGATTGGGTTTAAAATCCCATCAACATCAAGGTAATTACAGATGGAGCACAAGCTCAGGTTTCATAAAGGATGGCGGAGGAAATTGGCTGTGCCCTTTCAAAGGAATCATCCTGGTATTTGCCTGGAGTGATTTAGGGAAATCACAGGAAACCTAAGTTTGGCCAACCAGAATGCATCATCCTTCTGAATGCGTCAAGTGCACTAACCACTGCATCACCTCACTCAGTACACTGTGTGAAAAAAAAGAGAGGAAAAAAAAATTAAGCGCTCTATAGTCATAGTCATATGTCAATGTAACTTTGCACATGCACACACCATCAGCTAGTATGTAAATCACTAGAATTACAATTCTCTTTGACATGTAGAATGACCATCAGAGTGCATTTGTGTTCATGTTTAGTGTTGTTACCAGACCTGGTAGGATATGAACAGCACCAGATGTTGACTGATCATTGTGAAGGACATGGAGGGACTGCGTGTTTGACCAAGACAGCATTATCAGTGCCTGATCTTGTTTGAAAGGGATCTGACTGAGGCTCTCCATAGGCTGGTTGGTAGAACTGCACAATATAAAGATTTATGAGACATTTGGATGGGACAGCGTCTCAGTGTTGGAATTTATGGGAACATGAGGGTAGGCCTGACTACCACAAGAGAGTATCACAGTATTGTGCACCAAGCACATTATAAGCACTTTCTATCTTTTGACTGCCATCCAGGAACAAGCAAAGAACTCCTTGCAACATTCTGTGTCATCCCACACTGTCGCCTGGAGACTAGCAGCAGCAAGACGGGGGAATTACTGTCCCATGGGTAGGCTACTATTGACATCACGACACATATGGGTGCACTAGGAGTGATCCCATGACTGGAAAGCTTGGACTTCCAATGAATGGCATCACATTGTGTTCACTGATGATTCATGGTTCTGCACTTTCCTGGACATGGGTAAAGGTCCCATTATTCCAATATCTTGGAGAGGCACAGAAGTGTTATTCCTAGCATCATGGTGTGGTGAGCCATAAGGTACAATTTCAGGTCATGGCTAGTGTTGATTAGGAGTACTCTGATGGCACAAGAGTATGTCATGGACATGTTGCATCCTCACGTGTTACCTCTCCTGGGACAATAATGTGGTGCTATTTTTCAACAGGATAATGCTGATCCACACATGGCCCATGTTTCTATGAACTGTCTACATGATGCTGAGATGCTCCTGTGGCCAGCAAGATCCCCAGATCTAACACCAATAGAACATGTCTGGGACCACTTCGGATGTTAACTCCATCTAGGAGATAAGGACTAGTTGTAACAAGTGTTGACCAGCTGATCTTGAGACATGATACAGTGGCTTAATGACACAATTCTCATCTAGAACAGTGCATGCATCCAAGCCAGAGGGGGTGCAATGTTATATTGATAAGTGGGCTCATACTGCCAAGTTCTTCATAAATTTGACTAAATTTTGTAATCACTGGAATAACATAATATATGCTTATTAAAATATTCCACGCTATTATGCTGTGACCAGATGAATTTCTTATTGAAACATGATGTTCAGTTTCAATAAGAAATTCATGCAATCACAGCATAATAGCCTGGAATATAAGGGTGGCATGTCCAAATACAAAAGTTTGCATTTCACAGTAACATCACATACCCATTTAACCTGTCAAGGTTCATTTAGTGTCCTCCTCCCCTTCTGAGGTGCTTCACTTTTTTTATGAGGTGGTGTGGTAGGTTGTCTTGGCGAGTGAGGGAGAAGATGCTTGACCAAATTTTCTTCCAGTGATGAATACATAATAAGCTCAAACATAATTTTTATTATTTTCAGTGTTGGTGTCACTTCAGGACTTTTGGTAAGTGTCTTTATCCACTAGTGTGTAGATATTGATATCATAGTCTGTGTGTTCCACAATTACAGCTGCATTACCCTTGTCAGCAGGAAGAACCACAATGCTTTTATAATTGCATGAGGTGTGCAGGGCATTGCACTCAGCCTAGGTCACATTCCATGATGTAATTCATCAGCCATTTCATTGACAAACTTACAGGCTGCTTGTTCAATGCCACTTATTATTCCACAGACAGGGAAGTCCCTCTGCCCGTGGCAAAGGTACAAAGATGAGTCCTTTTTTAAAATGAGGGCATGACACCTGCATCTATGTCTCTCACTGCCAAATTGGTGACAGTGTGTTCAGAGGCTCTATGGTCTGCACCATGTCATTGTGAAAACCAGCTAATTTCCATTTCTGCTTCTCCATTGTTTGTTTCCTTATTGACATTTTTTGGGAAACCATAGCCTTGTTGGCCTAGTACCAGTCCAAGTCTGTGACATCCCTTGATAGTTGGAGACACAAGGCCATAAGAGCACATCCCTTTACATCCATCTGCTTTCTGTTGTGTTATATACTTTCTTGTTGTAGGATGAAGCTGGCATGTTGAAAAGTCCTTCTGGAGATGGTGGAGTCATTGTGGAATCATCTTTGTGTCACAATAGCATCATAACAGGAAGGATAGTGAATTCAATAAATTAGTCTTCTTCACGCACAGTTTTCCCATATATTTAAAGTTGCACCACACTTCTTCCCCTTAGAGATACATAATGTAAAAATGTTGAATGCACATACTATGCAGTGATGAGAGCATTGTGGTTCCTCTTGTTGACACATATAATTATATGTTGACACATATAATTATGGAACACATGGACTGTGCTGCATGATACTGGACGAAGATGCTTACTGGAAGATCTCACATGGTACAATGATGAGAATAATAGAAATCCCATCTGAGCTTCTTACCGGCTCATAGCTGGAAGAAAGTGTGGTAAAGCATCTTCTCCCTCAGACACCAAGATAACCTATTATTCGTGCTCTACCTGAGATCCATAGGGATGGGATGCTCTTTCACCTCATATCCACCAGTGGTTCACCAATGTACAAACTGATGAAGTACTTGGCCAGTCTCCTTGCTCCACATGTAGGTCACTGTGCACATCATATCAAGATGTCAGCCAATCTTATCAGCTGAATTTATCATCTTTAATTTAACAAGAGTGACATTACAGTTATTTCTGATTTGGTGGCACTGTTTATAAATGTGCCTACACACAAGGAAAATATCTTAGACCTTGTGGCTTTAAACAGACCGGGCCTTATTATGGGGCCAGTATAGAGATGGGGATTACTGATCATGATGTCATCATAGTTACTATAGTTATAAAAGTTAGTAAATTAGTCAAGAAGGGTAGGAGAGTGTTTCTTCTACAAAGAGCAGATAAGCAGTTGTTAATATCTCACTTAGACAGTGAATTGCAATCATTTAATTCCAGTGTAATGTACATAGAGGAATTATGGGCAGAGTCTAAACAGATTGTAAATTGTGCTCTGGACTAGTATGGGGCTAGTAACTGGATTAAGGATGGAAAAGAACCACCATGATTTAGCAAAGACATTCAGAAAATTCTGAGGAAGCAAAGGCTGTTGCACTCTCAGTTCAAAAGGAAGCATGCAAATGATGACAGGCAAAGATTAGTAGGGGCTCATGCATCTGTGAGAAGATCTACGTGTGAAGCATACAGCAGCTACCATTGGCATACTTGAGCAAAAGATCTTGTCAAGAATGTGAGAAAATTCTGGTCCTATGTGAAATTGCTAAGCTAGTCTAAGGCTTCCATCCAACCACTTATTGACCATTCTGGTGTAACACTTGAAAATAGCTAAACAAACGCCAAAGTTTCAAGTTCCACATTTAAATCACTCACACTGAAGAATCATACAAACATACAGCATCTGAGCATTCAACTGAGAGTTGAAAACAAATAAGTTGCCGGGTCCAGATGGAATCCCAGTTTGGTTTTACAAAGAGTACTCTATGGCATTGGCCCCTTACTAAGCTTGCATTTATAGCAGACCTCTCAGCAAGTGCGAAGTCCAAAGTGACTAGAAAAAAGCACGAGTGACTCCTGTACATAAGAAGGGTAACAGAACAGGCCTGCAAAATTAAAGATCAGTATCCTTAAAATTGGTTTGCTGCAGAATTCTAGAACATATTCTGAGTTGTACATAATAAATTTCCTAGAGACTGAAAAGCTTATGTCCATGAATCAGCATGTTGATTTGTGGAGTATAGATATAGATGTAAAATATTATCTACGGTAGCACTTTTGATACACTGAAAATCGTTCAGTTCAGATCATTTCATATCATTTCATTCCTTGATGTTATATGGGGTAATATTTTTGGGCAATTAACTCAGAATTGGAGCCATACATTAGTAAAGCTGTCTTCAACCTGAAGGCTGATTTTAACACCACAATACTTTACTTGGATGGCCTATTGAAGGTTGCATGCCTTTTCTGCAACATCTGAACTGGTTTTTCAAGTCAATTAGGCAGGGGGGGGGGGGGGGGGGGGGGAGAACTGCAATTGGAAAATTGGACGTGGACTCCATGACTCCATAGCATGGTGCAGCTTCACATTTTCCATCTTAACAGATAGAAAATGTCTTTGAATTGAGTGGAAATTGAACCATAACCCTTCAGACTTATCTTTACTACTGAGCCACAATGAAGCCATGTATTGTGTTACTTCATGAACTTTAGCTTTATTATGCAGTATTTTACATGTTATCACTAAATTTGCTATTATGATAATTTTTATTTTCTTGGGTATTTTGCAACTAGTGAACCAAGTATTTAAATTTAGTGGTAGTTCCTTAGGAAGGAGTAAGGGTATCTCATGGTAAGTAGTTCAAATACTTACTTCTGTGGGTATTTACCCCTTGTAATTACAGAACATGGCACTTGTTTTGCAATATTAATCTTTTCTTCTCTAATACATTTCATATGTGATCAATCTGCAATTTGTATCTTCTGATGCATCCTCACCTGCTTATGATAGCTATATCTATGAAAAAACCCATTTCCTTGTAGGGTAATCCATCTGGATCTTGCAAGAAACAATTAGGCTTTATTCTTTGTTTCCATTCTTGCACATTTCAGTACCCTCATTAACACGTGTACCCAGTATAGTTTGCCACCAGATGGGTCCCACTGACATATTGACATTATTGTTCAGCTGTGATGTTATCTGGTTCCAATTCTTACTCTTTTTTATACTACTCTTGCTACTTGTGAAAGCTGATACTTGACTCTTCTCTACACCTGCTAGCATTGGATCTCTCTCAATGTAGTTTCCTGGTGATGTCTAAGCCCTCGCATAGGATGTTTCATTTTTCTAATTCTCTCCATTCCTTATACCCTCTATTCCTTCTGCCCTCAGCAAACAGTCATATTTCTGACACTACTCCATTCCCAGCATCTTTGATATAAATCAGAAACAGTGATGGGCTTAATGAACTGCCTTATGGTACACTTACCTCTATTGCCAATACCTGGGGACATAAAGCCACACACCCTCACTAACTGTTTTATACGGTGTTTATGTGCTGCTACCCAGATTACTACTCTTCTATGAGTCAGGTAGTTAAATTTTGTTAAAAGTATCGTGTGATTTACCCTGTCAAAAGCTTTGGAGAAATCTATGGCTATCCAGTCAAATTCTCCTCTCCTGATTCCTTTATATCCTGTGTGACACCAGCTGTCTATGGCATACATGAAAACCCTACTCTAAATCTATGCTGGCCTCAACACCACTATCCAGTCTTTCTTCTTCTTTTTGTGAACACTCTCTCATCTGCCTATTGCATGACCTGTTTAAATATTTGACATATGATGAAGGTAATGCTAATCAGCCAACAGTTTGTGCAGTCCTTACCCATTCCCTTCCCTTTCTTCTGTATACAGTTTCTTTCCATCCATGTGGGAGCACGCAGATACTTACATGTAAGTCAAATTGGGATCTTAGATAAGGTATCATTATCCAACTCATGACCTTTAGAATCTCTCCACTCTTGCCTTCCTTGCACCTGATACCTTAAGACAATTTATAGGGACTGGACAAAGATTTAAAAGCACAACAATGCAACATATTATAATGCCTAATATGGTGTAGAGAAACTGTTACCATTCCAAGTGGCTTCCATTGGTCTTAGAACAGATAAATACAGGTCCTGTATGGTTTTCATGCAATTCTTATTCCATTCTTTCTACAAAATGGTGGCAAGATCAGGTAACAAAGATGGAGGTGGATAGTGATTACACACCCTTCTCTCCAAAGTAGTAAACCAAGCAAGGTGGTTCAGTGGTTAGCACACTGGACTTGCATTTGGGAGGATGATGGTTCAAACCTGTGTCTGGCCATCCTGATTTAGGTTTTCCATGATTTCCCTAAACTGCTTCAGGCAAATGCCAGAATGGTTCCTTTGAAAGGGCAGGGCTGATTTTCTTCCCTAATCTGATAGGACTGATGACCTCACAGTTTGGTCCCCTCCCCCAAATCAACCAACCAACCTCTCCAAAGCAGATCACAAGGGCTTAATAATATTACAGTCTGTTGGTGTGGTAGCTAGGAGAGCTGTGATGATTCATTCTCATTCTCCTGAAACCAGTCCTGGATGCCCCACAGGGGGCTCATGGTCCTTTCACGAGTACGTGCATGGCGAGCACAGGGCCCCGAGCTATTGCAGCCTTCCTTCTTTCCCGGCTGCATTTCCTTTCTCTTCCCCTCCTTTCCTGTCCTTGCTCTTTCCCCTCCACCCTCTCCTCTCCCTCTCTTGATGTTCTTGTTTATGTTGGCCCCACTATCCTCCTAGTTATGTTGGCTTTACGATTTGGTTTTGTTGAGTAATTACCTCATCCTTTTGACATCCTCTGGTTCCCCATCTGGGGTTTGACCTCCATTACTAAATTTCTATTCCATAGTATGAGCCATTTTGGGAAGAGCATCTTACCTAGTGTCTCCGGCATGTGCCCTAGTAGTTCCTTCCATCTTTTCCTTCACATCTTTGTCTGATGCTACGGTACATAGCCAGCACGGTAGCCAGACTGTATTGTGGGGTCGCTATGTACCCTTTTGGTTGAGCCCCCTGGAAACACAGGGATCACACTTCTGATACCTGAGCTATGACCTACTCATGTAAGACTAGCAGTATTTGCATGTCATCCTGGAACATTGGAACTCCCAGCAATGGCTGCCATGCCAGATGGTCCTTGCTGTGGTTGTGTGGCACCCGTGGGGAGAGCCGCTGATCGGAGTGGATGGTATCAGGGCAGACACTATGCAAATGAAACACATACGGGTCCAGAACTCTGGCTGTTTTTCTATGGCCATCTCTTTGAATTGATTCTTTTAGTGCTGCTTCTTCTGCCCCTTTGGCCTTCGCTTCGATGGCTACCCCCTGGGGAGGGTCAGGCTTGTAGGCTAGGGGTGAAACCTTTGCCCCGCTATCTGGTTTGCACCAGGGCTGATGGGGATACTTTCACCAATAGCAAACCTTTATTTTTTGTGGAACACATTGAAGACAAGTTTGGTGAAGTGGATTCTCTGAGAAAGATGCGGTTGGGTTCATTGTTGATAAAAACTGCTTCAGCTGCCCAGTTTGTGGCCCTTCGTGCCTGTGATCATCTTGGCACAATTCTTGTGTCCATTACCCCCCCACCTGTCTTTGAATATGGTTTAAGGTGTAATTTTTCACAGGGACCTCATGCTTCAAACTGATAAGCAACTAAGGGACGATCTAGGATGGTGGGGTGTTCACTTTGTTCGGTGTGTTCAGAAGGGCCCGAAGGACAATCGTATTGATACTGGTGCCTATATCCTGGCCTTTGAGTGGGATACTCTCCCTGAGAAGGTCAAGATTATGGTTTATCGATGTGACGTGAAGCTGTTCATCCCACCACCTATGAGATGTTTTAAGTGTTTGCATTTTGGACACACGTCTTCCCACTGTTCGCAGACCCCTCTCTGTGGTGACTGTGGGTGTCCACTCCACGAGAGGAGTCCCTGTGTTCCCCCTCCTGTGTGTGTTAATTGTCATGGCAATCATTCTCCATGTTCACCGAATTGCTTGGCTTATAAGAAGGAACAGAAGATACAGGAGTATAAGTCCCTTGATCGTCTAACCTACACTGAGGCTTCTAAGAAGCATCCACTTCTTCATCCTGTATCAATGATGTCTAGCTATGCTTTATTTACATCTTCATCCCTTCCTCCCCTTCCTTACCCCAGTCCCTAACCCCTCTCCTCCCCCCCCCCCCTCCCCTGCAGTTGCCACACCCTCCCCTCTGGGCGCCGCTCCCCCTCCCCAGCCAGAGAAGTGTCCCACTTCTTCGGTGTCTGCCAGTTAAGGGCGCCCCTCCTGGCACCCCCTTCCCGGCACCTTCCAGGCCAATGGTTTGCTGCCACAGGACGACTACGAGAACCATGGTCTGTCGTTCCCAGGTCACCCGCTCTCTTTCTTTTCCAGATCTTGCTGCAGCTGGCTCCCTTTTGCAGCACAGCCCTCCTCGATCTCAAACAGAAAAGAGGAAGAAACATAAGTCCCAGGACAAGGAGCCTCTGCTGTCGCCAGAGTGCCAGAGGTCCCATCCCCACCTTCGCAACCTGACTCTGACCTGCTGTTCATGGATGTCGCCCCCTCCTTGTCGCTGACCCGGCGGCGTGACTGGCTTTAACTTGTTCACCCCCCCCCCCCCATTTGAATCATCGTTGTGTGGTTATCCAATGGAATTGTAATGGGTATTACTGTCACCTTCTGGAGTTGAAATCCCTTATTTCATTTTACTCTGCAGCTTGTGTGGTTCTACAGGAATCTCATTTTACTGATGATCACTCGCCAGCCCTCTGTGGGTTCCGTGCTTTCTGTCGAAATCAGGTCAGCCCCCTGCAGGCCTCTTGTGGCGTTTGTACGTTGATCAATACAGACATTGCTAGCATATGGATTCCTCTTCAAACTACGTTGGAAGCTGTTGCTGTTAGGGTCTACCTGGACTCTGGGGTCACGGTTTGCAATCTTTATCTCCCTCCTGACAGGACTCTTACACCTGCTGCCTTAACTACCCTTCTTCAGCAACTTCCTCCTCCCTTCCTCCTTCTTGGGGATTTTAATGCTCATCATCCGTTGTGGGGCAGTGCATTTCCATCTAGTCAGAGTCTTCTCATAAACCAGTTTCTTGCAGACCATGACTTGTACCTTCTTAATGATGGCTCCCCTACCCATTTAAGTGCTGGTCATTGTACCTTTTCTGCCATTGATCTTTCTCTTTCTTCTCCCTCCCTCTCCCTTCATTACAATGGTCGCCACACGACAACCTTTGCTATAGTGACCACTTCCCATTGATTCTCTTGCTCCCTTCCTGCTTCCCCATGGACAGGTTACCTCGTTGGTCTTTCCAATTTGTCGATCGGCCTCTATATACTGCACAGGTTGCTTTTTCTCCCCCTTTGTCAGGTTGTATTGATGACGTCCTATGTGATGTGTCTGATGTGATTGTTTGCGCTGTTAGCCCTGCTATCCCACGCTCATCTGCTCATCTGGACCATTTCACTGCCGGCACGTTCCGTGGTGGAGTATGGCCATTGTCATTGACATCCGTGATCTTACAATGAACCTTTTACTGAATGGGAACTTCTTTCTGCACTTTCTTCCTCTCATGATACGGCCAGACCAACTGCTTCAACATCTCAGTGTTCCCCAATGACAACATCTTCTCTGGGTGCTTAACTGTATTTGGCTCCAGGGTGACTTCCCTTCTCAATGGATGGTTCAAATGGCTCTGAGCACTATGGGACTCAACTGCTGTGGTCATAAGTCCCCTAGAACTTAGAACTACTTAAACCTAACTAACCCAAGGACAGCACACAACACCCAGCCATCACGAGGCAGAGAAAATCCCTGACCCCGCCGGGAATCGAACCCGGGAACCCGGGCTCAATGGATGGATAGCATCATGGTTCCCATCCTTAAGCCCGGTAAGAACTTGCTGTTTGTCAAAAGTTATCGACCAATTAGTCTGAAAAACTTTGTTTGCAAGTTACTTGAATGGATGGTAGCCCGTTGGCTCAATTGGGTCCTCGAATCTCAAGATATATTGTTCCCTTACCAGTGTGGCTTCTGAGAGGGATGGTCTCCGATCGATCACTTACTTCGCTTGGAATCCTCAGTTCAGCAGCCTCTTTCCCTGCACTGCCATTTGGTTGCAGTATTTGCAAACTAACAGGTCCAAAGGAACGGTTCACCAAGATGAATGGAACAAGCGAGGAATGAATTGCAAGGAACAGTCTTTCATAGTTCACTTTGGTCACGGCTATCTACTTATAATTCCCGGGAATGGGAAACGATCGGTCTTGTTTGTGAATGGCACATCGGCTGGTCTTGTTCCAGCCTTGGTCCTGTTCCCGTCTCTCGGTCTCGGTCTCGTTCGGTCAGACTCATCCTTCTTCGTGTGGCCACTTGTCGCAGATCCACTGCCGACTGCTCATAGTTCAGTATTGAGTTTTTGTTGGTTTCATTCACTTTGCATGCATATTCTAGATCTGTTTCAAACCTACTTTGAACTCTGAACTGGTTCTTCTCGTATTCTATTCAGCCTCCATGACTTGTAATTAAAATGTATTTTATAATTACGTAAACTACATAAAAATTATGTGGTATGTAATACATACATCTTTTCAGGTAACAAAATGGCGTATCAGCTTACTTCACTATTTTGATAAACATCAGAAGAAATACTTGTAAAAAGGCAAGATTTTTTTGTTATTATGCATGCAAAGGGTGTCATCACGGCAGATACGAGTGGCCATTTTCCGTCTTCTTTTGATCCAAGGTAAAAGAGTGTGTTCATTGTTATGGAAGGCAGACCAGTTTACAACCGAATGAAGCCCGCGCTTCATAATTGAGTGTATGATGTCACATTTTGTAAAGAGAATATGATAACTCCTATAATATTATTTCAGTGGCACAGGGTGGTGTACAAAAAATCAGCCCCGAGTACTAGACTGCTCATTGTCGCTTACCAATCATCATCTATTGTTTCAAAGTTGTTTGCATTAGCTTATTTGTTATTTCTTCACTGCCTAATTATTACATGTTTATCTATTCTGCTTGTAGCGGTCAAAAAATCCTTCGTAATTGCCAAGCAGTCTGTACTCGGGGCCAGATTTTTGTGCACCACCTTATATTATTTCACTGCGATCAGCCACATAACGCTACAGATGGCTAAATGAGATGTTTTGCAGAATTACAAAAATTACAAGTGTGTGAGAATTCTGTTATAAATAAAACCTCTTTACTCCAGGGTGGAGGCAAATCCCCCCTCTTGGTGCCTTCCACCTTCAGTTACCTATGCTACTAATTTTCAGTTTTTCATACAGACCATGTACCAAGCACAATGATCAGTGAACAAGTAAAAATAAATGGTTCCCAAAAAGAACGATCACCAGTGAACTAGTTCCCAAGGATGAACGACTTTGCCCATCTCTAGTCTGACAGTCTCATTTCCTGGGTCTTCTTTACGACAACAAGCTCACTTGGGTGCCTCATATCAGACTTCTGAAAATAGGATGTTTCTGTAAACTCAATGTCCTTCGCTTTCTTGCACACACCTCTTGGGGTGCCGATAGTTCCACTCTTCTCCACCTTTATCGGGCTTTAGTGCTGTCTTGCTTGGACTATGGTTGTCAAGTTTATGGTTCAGCTGCTCCTTCCACACTGTGCGTCCCGAATCCGGTCCACCATCGTGGTATTCGTCTGGCCACTGGTGCCTCCCCTACTAGCCCTGTTGATAGTTTCCTGGTTGAAGCTGGGATCACCCCTCCTTTCTGTTTGGCAGTCCCAGCTTCTGGTTCCTTATGAAATCTCTGTCCGTTCCTCTCCCACTCATCCTTCCTATTCCATCCTGTTCTTAGACCAAGGACGTCGACCACCTGATTCCCGCCCTCGGGCAGGTTTACCGGTTGGGCTCCCCCTTGCGTCTCTTCGCTGTGATTTTCAGCTTCCTTCTTTGACCTGTCTCCCATGTTCCCTCCCTAACACCCCCCCCCCCCCCCCTCACACACACACACTTTGTAGTTCCTTGGCCCC
Source organism: Schistocerca americana (assembly GCF_021461395.2). Taxonomy (NCBI): domain Eukaryota; kingdom Metazoa; phylum Arthropoda; class Insecta; order Orthoptera; family Acrididae; genus Schistocerca; species Schistocerca americana. The sequence continues at coordinate 93,275,568 of NC_060130.1, forward strand.
GGATTCGGAAGGATCTCCACCGAGGTCCAAAAGATTCTGTTCCCCTGATGGAGTTCCGTTGTTTTTTCCGCTGAATTCTATGGGAGTTTCAGGATGCTGTTGTTTTTTACACCGATGGCTCTAAATCTGCTGATCATGTGAGATATGCCTTCATATCCTCTGTTGGCATGGAAAATCATCTCCTGCCAACTGCATGTGGGGTGTTTACTAGAGATTGGATGGCAATTTCCCAGGCCCTTACCTTTATTAAACAGTCCCAACTCAACTGCGTTTTGTTATGTACAGACTCAATGAGTAGCCTTCAGGCTGCTGACTGGTGTTTTTTCCTGCCATTCCTTGGTCTTGGCCATCCATGATCAGCTTGCTGATCTCCACCATGCTGCTTGTTCCGATGGCTTCCTTTGGGTCCCTGGTCTTGTGGGTATCCCAGGATCTTGCTGATCATTTGGCTGGGGGAGCAGTCACTTACCCCTCCCCCCCCCCCCTCCTTCTCTGTAACCCCTCCTGCAGCGGATTTACGGCTTCATATCAAATCCCACTTCGCACAATCATGGGCCACCTCTTGGGAGGGTACCTCCCTGTCTAATAAACTTTGTGTGCTTAGGGTGACACTTGTCCCATGGTGTTCTTCCTTCCACTTCTCCCGAAAGGACTCAACCACCCTGTGTCATCTCTGTATTAGCCATACCAGGCTGCCACCCCACTTTGTGGTTGTGGAGCCTTCCAGTCAGTAGCCAACATTTTGGTGGACTGCCCCCTTCTTTTGGCTCTGTGTACTAAGTACAGTCTTCCCCACACTTTACCTTTAATATTGGCTGATGATTCCGGGCTGGTTGAACTGGTTCTCAGTTTCCTCCATGAATGTGGTTTTTATTTTCAGTTCTAAGGTTTTTAATCTCCCTCTTGAGTAGGGGCAGGGTGGTGAGGGTGGGGTGTCTCCTACTGTAAACTGTGTTTGGAGATACCTGACTCCCCTCCCTGGCCAAAATCCTCTTTTCTCTCCCTTTTGCTCTGTTTTTATCGCTTTTTAGATTTGGCTAGTCTCCTTTTACATTACGCACTTTTACATTCTAAGAGTTTGATGTTTTTGAATAGCAGGTGGTCTTGCCTGTACTGCATCAGAGGAGGGATATTTCCTGCCTCTAGCATAGCCTTGGGGCTGCCCACTTGCTGACTTCCCTTCTTTTGTTTTCACCAATGGCAACACAACTGCACTTTTATGGTTTTTTAGCCTTTTAACTTTATCGTTATGACTCTTCTGAGATGTAAATCTGTCTGACTGGACCACCTTTGAAACAAGGGACTGATGACCTTTCTGTTTGATCCCTTCAACCTCAATCAACCAACCAACCAACCAGTACTGGATGATGTATGGTGTGTGAATAGGGGACCTGTCATCTTGGAACATAGCATTACAATTGGGGAACATACATTATACCGACCTGATCAACCAAAATAGTCATATAATCCGTGACAGTAATGTGACCTTCCAGAGCATCCATTTGGCCAATAGAATACCATTACATGGATGTCTGAACCCCACCATGTTTCATTTATGGAACATAAACTCAGCCAGAAGTTGTAAATGGTGTGCAACACGTTTCATCCGTCAAAATGACTTTCTTCTGTTGCTCAATAGTCCAGGTTTTATGCATTTGGCACCACATCTTCCTGTTACAGGCATTTGCATAAATAGAGAGTGATTTTAAAATTTCAGCTTGCCCTGAAATTTCGTGCTTATGGAGCTCTCTTCACGTTGTTGGGATGCTCAGATGGTTTGCAAATGTAACATTCAGTTCTGCAGTGACTCCTGCAGCTATCATCCTCTTTATTTTTCATCACCACCCTCATCTTTCATGATCACTCAACATATACTTTTGTCTGCATTATGACTTAGCAGATGATGTTTTTCCTGTTTCCCTGTATGCAGTAGAAATCATCAATATGGGTCCTGTTGAAACATCCAACACTTCAGCTACAATGGTTACAGAAGCACCCAACATAGGAGCACCGATAATTCGGCCACATTCAAATTCACTTAACGCTGACATGATGAACTCACAACTACACAGAACACTGTCCTGACCATGACAATCTGTAGACATGGCTGACATCTACATTTCTGTTCAAGCAAGCATTTCTCATGGTTTTCCATATTTTTAACCAGCTCCTGTATATTTCGCTATTATTATGTGTACACTTAATAATCATATACCTCTCTTATCCCTTCAGTTTTCCTCAAACATATGCCTAACTGTTGCCCTACAAAAAAAGTGAAGCAATCGGAAGGGAGGAGAAAATGAAATGAAGCTTCACTGGCTGAGGGGCAATGTGAAGTTATTTCAGCAATTACACAATCAATTTAAATTTATGAAGAACTTAGCATTATGAGCCCATGTTGCAACCTGTTGGCCCAGAAGCACACACTAATTTGATAGGGAAGGGTGTCATGAAGACATTGTATCCTCTCCTGAGGAAAGCTCTTGTAAACGGTCTTTGATCTCCTAGATACTGGCACTGGGACAGAGTTGATGTCCGATCTGATCCAACACATGTTCTACTGGGGACAAAATTGGGATCTTGATGGCCACAGGGGTATGTCAACATCATGCAGACAGTTCATAACAACCTGTGCTGTCAGATAATCATTCTCCAGTTGAAAAATGCCACCATGGTATTGTCACATGAGATATAACAGACAAGGATGCAGGATATCCGTGACGTAAAGTTGTGCCACCAGAGTTCCGGCAATCACTGCCAGCCGTGATCTGATATCATAACCAATGTTTACCCACCATATGATGCCAGGAATAACACTGCTGTGCTCTCCAGATCACTGGAAGAATTGTACCTCTTCCCAGGTTGCTCCCATACTCATTAACAACAGTTGTACAGAGCAGTGCAGCACTGTGATTCATCGATAAACACAATGCAGGGACATTCACAGTAGTCCGTGCTTCCAGGTCACGACACTGCCCTAAATACTGTCATTTGTTGTGTGATGTAAATGGTAGTGTACATATGGGATGGTATTTTCCTAGCCCTGCTGATACTAGTCTACAACCAAGGGTATGGAATGGCAAAGAATGTTGTAGAGAGACCATTACTTGTTCTTGGATGGCAAGTATAGATTTGAAGGCCTTGCAGTATGCTTGGTTCATAATACAATGATCGTCCCTTGTAATGGTCAGACGTGATTGACTGGAACCTTGATGATGAGTGTGCCTATCGTCATGCTCCCATGCAGGCTGCCGTAGGACTATTGTCACATCTGGATGCCCCCTAAATCTGTATATTGCATGATTCATCCAGATGGCCAAAGGGAGGCCTACAATGAGGTCCCTTCCAAATTAAGTTAGGTGCTGATAATGGTGAACAAACAATTAGTACTTCCATGTCCTTCACAGTGATCACTCAACATCTGATACTGCTGATGCCCCTTATATACTATACCAGGTCTGGTAACAATACGAAACAGAAACAACTCTAATGCACTGTGGTGGCCATTAAACCTGTCTCAGAGAAATACAGCTCTAATCATTTACATACCTGCTGAAGGTATGTATGTTTACAAAGTTACATTGATATCTGACCTTGTCTTCTGCATGCTTCTCATTTTATGTCAGGCAGTGTGTTTCTGCTTTTTCTTCACTAACTGATATTTTTTCTTAAATATTTGATATTGTCCTTTACATTGTTTTATTACTTCATTTATAGCCAAATATATTTTTCCACCCCTCTTGGTGAGGTTTTCCCCTAACTACCATCTGTTCCACAAATCATATTATTGTTTCATTCTTAACTATAATTAAGTCATTCAGCGGGGTTTTTGGATGATTTATGCCAACCTAGCTCTTCCTGATCTTGTTGTTACAGTAGTCTTCAGTCTGAAGACTGGTTTGATCAAGCTCTCCGTGCTACAAGGGTTGCCCAGAAAGTAATGCACTGCATTATTTTCCTTCAACAACTCTTTAATTGAACATAATGAGAACTGCACACATGAAAGAATAGTGTTTTATCTACACGCACTATTTTCCCCCATAATCTCCATCTTGTTCTATGACCTTCTCCAGTATGAAACAAGGTCACGTATGCCCTGTTGGTACCAATCCCTGCCCTGGTGGTGGAGCCAGTGCTTCACTGTGTGAGTCGCCTCCTCATTGTCCTCAAAATGATTTCCAGGAATGGAATCCTTTAATGGCTCAGATAAGTGGAAGTCCAAGGAGGCTAGGTCAGGGCTGTAGGGTGGATAGGGTAACACTGTTCTACCCTGTTTTTTGATGTTTTCAGCAGTCCTCAGACTTGTGAGGGGCCAAGCATTATCATGTTGCAGCAAAATGTCTCCTGGGTTACTGTGGCACCAAAGTCACCAGAAGCGCATCTTGAGTTTTGTTAATGAGTTGACATATGCTGCTGAATTAATAGTACCATCTCTTGGTGTCACATCACTGAAAATCACACCTTCGAAGTCCCAGAACATGGTGATCCTCACATTATTGGCCGAAGCGTGCTTTGATTTTTTTTTTCTGTGGGGAGTGGGAATTCCTGCCATTCCATCAACAGTCATTTTGTTTCAGAATCAAAATGGTGAACCCAGGTTTCATCACCCGTCACAATCTGGGACAAGATTGCCTCCCTCTCAGTTTCAAAATACTGCAACAAATGAAGACAATTTTTTTTTCTGTGTGATTTGTGATCCACTGTTAGACGCTACAGAACCCATCTTGCACACACTTTTGAATAGTCTAGGGTGCAGAGAATTGCATCTCCACTTCCTTTGCTGATTGACAGATGCAGCACCAACTGCCAAGTCATAATGTGTCTGGCTTTGCGAATGACAACATCAGCTCACTGCAACACATCAGGTGTGACAACCATGGACAGTGTCCGTGACTGCTGCAAATCGCGGAGCTCTGCTGAACCACCTTCTGATAACCTTACCCTCCACGCCTGGCGACTAACTGTACTTCTGTAGACAGCAGATGCTCCGTAGGCCTTAAAGAAGCAATTGTGAATACTCCCCACAGTTTCTTTCTCTGCAGTGAGAAAGTCAATGATGGCACATTGCTTGTAACATACATCACCTACAGGCACCATTTTGAAACTGTCCTGCAGCTACGCTATCTGTCAGAAATGACAGAAACTTGGTGCATTCACTCAGGAGAATTCAAATAATACATACACTAATTTTGCATTCAAAGCATTGTTTTTGGCCGAGAAAAAGAGTGCGGTGCTTTACTTTCTGGGCAACCCTCGTAGATTATCTCTTCATCTCTCCGTAACTACTCCAGTCTACAGCCATTTGATGTTGCTTACTGTACTCAAGTCTCGGTCTTCCTCGACAATTTTTACCACCTTGTACTTCCCTCAGTTACCAAACAGATTATTCCTTGATGCTTCAGGATGTGTCCTACCAATTGTTCCCTTGTTGCAGTCAAATTGTGCCTAAAATTTCTTTTTTCCCCAATTGGGTTCAGTAACATCTCATTATTTCCAGAATGAGATTTTTACTCTGCAGCAGAGCGTATGCCAATACGAAACTTTCCGACAGATTTAAACTGTGTTCCGGACCGAGACTCAAACTCAGGACCTTCGCCTTTTGCAGGCAAGTGTTCTACTGACTGAGCTACCCAAGCACGACTCGTGACCCGTCCCCACAGCTTTACTTCTGCCAGTACCTCGAGCACTTTCCCATGAAAGGCAGAGGTCCCGAGTCTGAGTCTCGGTCTAGCACACAGTTTTAATCTGCCGGGAAGTTTCATCTTGTTATTTATTTGGTGTGCCCATCTAATCTCCTTCATTCTTCTTTAGCACCACATTTCAAAAGCTTATATTATCACTTTGTCTGAGCTGTTTATTGACCGTATTTCAGTTTTGTATAAGGCTACACTTCAGACAAATTCCTTTAGAAAAGACTTCCTAACATTTGAGTTTATATTTATGTTAGCAAATTTTCTTTTCCAGAAATACTTCTCTTGATATGTGAAATCTGTTTTATTCATCTCATAACCTACACAATTTCAGAACATATGTATGATGTACAGGAGACATCTCAGGGTTACAATTAGCTTATTCAAAATTTTGTCATACTTACAATAATACTTTGTGAAGGATATTGCAAATCTACATTTTACACTACTGGCCATTAAAATTGCTACACCATGAAGATGACTGCTACAGATGCGAAATTTAACCGACAGAAAGAAGATGCTGTGATATGTAAAATGATCAGCTTTTCAGAGCATTCACACAAGGTTGGCGCCGGTGGCGACACCTACAGCGTGCTGACATGAGGAAAGTTTCCATCCGATTTCTCATACACAAACAGCAGTTGACCGGCGTTGCCTGATGAAACGTTGTTGTGATGCCTCGTGCAAGGAGGAGAAATGCATACCATCACATTTCCGACTTTGATAAATGTCAGATTGTAGCCTATCGCGATTACGGTTTATCGTATCAAGACATTGCTGCTCGCGTTGGTCGAGATACAATGACTGTTAGTAGAATATGGAATCGGTGGGTTCAGGAGGGTAATACGGAACACCGTGCTGGATCCCAATGGCCTCGTATCACTAGCAGTCGAGATGACAGTCATCTTATCTGCACAGCTGTAACGGATCGTGCAGCCATGTCTCGATCCCCGAGTCAACAGATGGGGACGTTTGCAAGACAACAACCATCTGCACGAACAGTTCAATGACATTTGCAGCAGCATGGACTGTCAGCTCGGATACCACGGCTGCGGTTACTCTTGACGCTGCATCACAGACAGGAGCGCCTGCAATGGCATACTCAATGACAAACCTGGGTGCACAAATGGGGAAACGTCATTTTTTCAGATGAATCCAGGCTCTGTTTACAGCATCATGATGGTCGCAGCCGTGTTTGGCGACATCACGGTGAATGTACATTGGAAGCGTGTATTTGTCATCGCCATACTGACGTATCACCCGGCGTGATAGTATGGGGTGCCATTGGTTACACGTCTCGGTCACCTCTTGTTCGCATTGACGGCACTTTGAACACTGGATGTTACATTTCAGATGTGTTACGACCCGTGGCTCTACCCTTCATTCAATCCCTGTGAAACCCTACATTTCAGCAGGATAATGCACAACCACATGTACGGGCCTTTCTGGATACAGAAAATGTTCGACTGCTGCCCTGGCCAGCACATTCTCCAGATCTCTCACCAACTGGTCAATGGTGGCCAAGCAACTGGCTTGTCACAATACGCCAGTCACTACTCTTGATGAACTGTGGTATCGTGTTGGAGCTGCACGGGCAGCTGTACCTGTACACGCCATCCGAGCTCTGCTTGACTCAATGCCCAGGCGTATCGAGGCCGTTATTATGGTCAGAGGTGGTTGTTATGTGTACTGATTTCCCAGGATCTATGCACCCACATTGTGTGAAAATGTAATCACATGCCAGTTCTAGTATAATATATTTGTCCAATGAATACCCGTTTATCATCTGCATTTCTTTTTAGTGTAGCAATTTAAATGTCCAGTAGTGTATATTCTCTCTACTTTGACCATCATCAGTCATTTTGCTTCCCAAGTAACAGAACTAATATACTCCCTGTTGTGTCTCATCCCCTAATCAAATTCCCTCGGCATCCTCCCACTGCCATCCTATTTCATTTGACTACATTCCATTACCTTGTTTTACTTTTTGTCGATGTTCATCTTATAACCTATTTTTACAACACTGTTCATTCCATTCGGCTGCTCTTCCGAGTAAATAAAATGTCGTGCGACTGGGGCCTCCCGTCAGGTAGACCGTTTGCCAGGTGTGAGTTTTTTGATTCGGTGCCAATCCGGCAACTCGCATGTCAGTGGGATGAAATGCTGATGATTGGGACGACACGAAACCCGGTCCCCGAGTGGAGAAAATCTCCGAACCGGCCGGGAATCGATCCCGGGTCCTCAGGACTGACATTCTGTCGTGCCGACCGCTCGGCTACTGGGGGTGGACTGCTCTTCCGAGTACTTTGCTGTCTGTGATAGAATTATAGTGTAATTTGAAAACTTCGAAGTTTTTATTTATTCTCACTGAATTTTAATTCCTTCCTTAAATTTCTTCACGGTCTCCTCCATGTCTCATTAAACGTACAGATCGAATAACATTCGTTGTCCGTATTTCAGTTTTGTATAACTGTCTTGCTACCTTCCTAACACAGATACCCTTTCGTGTCCTATGACTTGTAACTGCAGCCTGGTTTCTGTACAAGTTGTAGATAATTTTTCACTCCCCATATTTTATCCTTTTACCTCCAGAATTTCACGTCAACATTGTCAAAAGTTTTCTTTAAATCTGCAAATGCCATAAATGTAGGTCTGTCTTCCCTTAACTTATCTTCTAAGATAAGTTGTAAAGTCAGTATCGTTTTACTCGTTCCTACGTATCTCCAGAACCCGAACAAATCCTCCTCGAGATGGTCTCTACTAGTCCCTCCGTTCTTCTGTGAATGATTCGTGTCAGTATCTCGTAAGCGTGACTTATTGAACTGTAGTCCAATAATGTTCTACAATGCACACCTGTCAGCTTGTTCCCATTTTTATCTTGCACACAAAATAAAATAGTCTTATAATACATGGCTCTCCCATATATCTCTGTAGTGTTTTAACTAGGAACACGACCAAACACAGGGCTGTAAAAGAGATACAATTTATGTGGTCATCAAGTGATATCAACAAGAAGAATACAATGAAAGTAGTTTACACACCTCAAATACATTGGATAACTGAGGGCCTGGAGGTCTGGCATGTCCTTAGAAAGACACTATCCATGTCAGGTGTCACTTGTGTAGTGCCGTGCTCGCACAGCGTACCTAATAATATCGGTTGACGATGAGGCTGCCCTTGGCAGCTGCCTCAGGTAGTTGCGGACGTGCCATCTGAATGTTGGCATGGACTACGCTTGCCGTAGTGGTCTGACTTACATCCAACTGTGGACAGTGGGTGTAGTAACCCTTGCAGGGGAAAAGACTGGGTATGGCCATCTGTGATGCCGTGCAAGGAATTCCTGTTCCACTCAGACTGGCGTATATGGATGAAAGTGAGTGGGATGAAGGTACCTCTGGCACCTGCAGACTCCAGGGTGACCGGTGGAATGGACACCGACAGGGGGCGGGAGCCCGATGGGCATTGGAGTGATGGTCAACAATCGCAGTCAGTGATGGTGGCAGACTGGAGAGGAGATGCCCTAGTGACAGAGAGATCTTGCTTCCATCCTTAGTGATGGCAGGATCTGCTGAGCACAGTGGGAGGCACTGGCACTGGCTACAGGGAGCAAACCCCTCATCAGTGCCGATGAAGCCACAACCACCAGGATAGATGGGCACGACAAGGTCTGCTCAACCCCTGGAGTGGTCGCAGCCGATGGAGGATGAGGAGTCGGGACCACTGCCCTAGGAGGATTCCCTATGCCCATCCTGGTATGCAGCTCCTTCAAGTGGCATGCCACAAATCGATATTCATTGTGAAGCATGAATATATGGTGACTGTGCTGGCTGTGCATTGTGGCCTAAACTCAGTGAGGGCACTGTCCAAATAAAGCTGCTACTGTTGAGGGATGCCTGCTACGCAACAAGAGGTTCAGCATTGTCTGCAGCTGATGGCTGTGCAGGAGCTTGGTGGGTCTCTTGGTACCAACTGGTGTCCTTCTATAAGAAATTAAAAAAAAAAAATTCATCTACATACTTGTGCGTATGCATCTTAAATGTTCAGACAACATGTTCTACTTCATTGTTCAGCTGCAGATGAAAGGGATGTGCCATGATCAGGCAAATGCCATTGTGTATACAAAAGTCATTTGAAGATTGTACCATGAAGTCAGGATCATTGTCTGGAACTAGAGTGCAAGGCAAGCCTTCTATGGAGAATATCTTTGACAGAGCCTTGACAGTTGCACCTGCTGTCACAGATGGATGATGAACGATATAATGAAAGTGAGAAAAAGCATCAACTGCCAATAACCAGAAAGCATGCGAAAAAGGATGAGCAATCAATGTGGACTCTTTCTCAAGGCTGTGTGTCTAAAAAAGGACAAGCAAAATCATGTGGTCTCTTTCTCAAGACATGTAGGGACTGGCCATGGTGATAAAATAATCTGCAGCACTGTGTGATGACCCAAATATTTGTGGCAGGCCATGACAAGGTGTCCAACCTCTTGATCTATGCTGCCCAAAACACATAGCAGTGTGCCAACAGTTTTGTGCAAAAGATTCCCAAGACACTGATGTAATACATCGAGGATCTCCCAATGTAGAACCACTGGAACCATGATGCATGGGGTAAACTCTTCCATCAAGAGGAGAATAACACCATCCAAGAGGGAGGGGCAATGTTGCAATGTATAAAGTTTCCGAAGCAGGTCCAATGCGTGGCCTGGTTGACAGTCAGACCACCTATGTTGAATCATGCTTGTTACTTGCTGGAGTACTGGATCCACTACCACAGCAGAGGAAATACAGAAACTGATGATCGGGAAGCCATTCACCATGTATTTTGCTTCCATATCCAGTTAAAAACAAAGCAGTTTCTCCAGGTTGAACGAGAGGTCAGGGACTGAGGGGAGCCGCATCTGCATTCGCATTCTGTGACAGGGGATTAAAATGGAGCTCATACTTGTACCAAAACAAGAACGGAGCCCAATGGTGATGATGATGAATGGCTTTGTCCAGTAAGGATGCTGGTGGGCTAAACAGAGAAACCAAGGACTTACAATTAGTAATTAAATGAAATTTTGCACCATACAAGAACATATGAATTTTTTGAGGTGCAGACAATAGCAAGAGCTTCTTTTTCATCTTGAGAATAATGTTGATGAACCAAGTTGAGTGTTTTTGACTCAAGAGACATATGCTATTCAGAGTCATCTGAATAGTGATGAGCCTGGACTGTCCCCACCCTGTACTGGGACATGTCTATGGCCAAGACCAGATACTTGGTGGGTTGAAATGTTGCAAGACACGGTCCAGAGCAAAGATTATCCTTAAGCTGCACAAAAGCATGCACACAAGCTGCAGACTAAACAAAAGGAGCATTTTTCTGAAGCATCAGACACAAAGGGTTGGTAGTAAGACACAAAGGGTTGGTAGTAGCAGCTGCTCTTGCAAATAAACTTGAGACAGTATGCCACTTTGCCAACAAATGCCTGAAGTTCTCATAGATTAGACAGGTGGGGCATAGCTGTAATGGTGGTGACATGCTGTTCCATTGGGTACATGCCTTGCTGGGAAATTTCATGACCCAAACAAACAATGGAAGGCTGCAAAAGTTAAATTTAGTGAGATTACATCTGAGGCCCATGGCTTATAGAACAATAAACAAAGAATGGAGCTCATGTAGGTGATCATCTGTGGTAGCACCCATCATGATGTTACCATCAAGATAGTGAATGCAATGATGGATAACTACTGTAATCTGTTCTGAAAAATATATTGAAAAATGGTAGGCACACTAGTGACCACAAAAATTACACATTGATACTGATGTATGCAAAAAGGCATATTAACCACAAGCAACTGTTTCTAAGCCTGGTCCATCTATGGTAGATGTCAGCCAAATTGTCTTCTGAAAAGACATTTGAGGAAATTGGTCTAATGACTCGCAGAGCTGTTAAACATATCATATTCATCTTAACCTGGTCATGTAAACTTGCTGACACTGACCACACATGAAAAAAGTGTGGGCAGGCAAAGGGTAAAAGGGTGGTATGCACTGAGAAATTATTTGCACCACCTGACCCTGGAGCAAACAGGTCCAAAAACTAAGAAGACAAGGAATCCAATTCCTGATAAGACAGTTGGTCTGACAGCAGATGCACTGCATCAGCAATAGAAAAACCAAAAGAAGCAAAGCAGTCTAACCCAAACAAATTTTCAGTACTCACATAATGAACCACCAAGTACATAACAGAATGGACTGCTGACAACTGACACACAAACTGTGCTGGCTATGAACTGGCTGAGAATAGGCATCAGCTGTTTGTTATAGCTCGCCAACTGATGCTTGATGTGTGCCAACAGTGGGGACCCTATCCTGGCATATGTCTGTGAGTTGAATAGGGACACAGTGACCCATGTATCACCTTACAGCTTGTCTATCACCCCCACTTCAATGGAAAGTTTTTTCTGGCGTACAGACAATGGTGAACACAATGATGAAACAGCATGAATATGATTCCTTGGAGGGGGAAGGGGGGGAGAGGTAGAGATCAATATACACCACTGCTATGTGAGGTTGTTTTTTTTTTTCCATGCAAGAAGCCCAACGTTTGGGGCAAGCTGCCTGCTCATTCTGTGCAAAACAAGAGGGGCATGAAGGGAGTGGCATTCTGTGTTCCTGCTGCCAATGACGTGTTTGTCCATGACGGTCCAGTTGGCCTGTTTGTGCTGTGGATGCCACTCCAAGTCTCTAATTGGTGGCTTGTGGTGTGGGAGACCTTGAACAAATGTGCAGTGTTCTAACATAGGGGTTCTCAACTTGGAGGGCATTTTGATGCATTTCCTTACCTAAGATTGAATGAATGATTGCTTCTCTGATGACAGTGTTCGCATAAGACTCCTGAGATGCAGCATTGATGAACCCACACTTACGACTGAGGCTGTGAAGCTTGGCTGCCCAAGCTTGATATGATTGCTGTGGCTGTTTGTGACATTGGTAGAATTCAACAGACAGAGTATCCACATGTGTATGCTTGTGGTGATAGGACAGCAAACTACACATATCACCAATAGAAAGTGACACTGGTTCTTGCAGAGGAGCAAACTGGCACTGTAAGTGATACACACAAGGGGGTGTTCACAATAAGAACAGAGCCTTACAGACCTCTATGTTGACCACACAGAATGTAACAAAATGATGGCGAAGCTGCTTCTCATAAGTGTCCCAGTCTTCCATGGATTCATCATAAGGGAGGGAACAATGAGAGTTGAACAACCAGCAGCTGAGCCTTAGTCAACCTAGCCAACAACTGTTCCAACACAACTGCATGTACCTGCTGTTGTTGCAGAGTGACTGCAGCGAAGCCTGCATGGAAGTGCCAAATGGCAGAAAAACTACAGCATCTCAAACACATGAAAATTTGACCCTCAGTGTAGTCACTTGTGTTCTAACCAGGAAAACAAGGAACCACAGCCGTAAAGTAGATACAATTTTTTGAGTTATAGAGTGACATGAACAAGAATACAATGCAAGTAGTTTACACATCCTGAACATATTTTACAACTGTGAGCCTGGAGGCCTGTGCATGCCTTTCTAAAGACACTATCGTCAGGTGTTACTGGTACAGTGCTGTGTGTGCACAGCGGACCTGATGATGGCACTTTGTGACTGGCCTGACACTAGTGGCCACCTCAGGTAGTTGCGGACACACTGCTTGAATGTCAGCGCACACTACACTTGCTGTATTGGCTCAACCAACACATGCGTACTGTGGGCAGTAGGTCCAGTAACTTGTAGGTTACTACAAGTATATCTAAGTTTGTCATCTACTCCAGGGACCTTATTTGACTTAGGTCTTTCAGTGCTCTGTCAAATAGTTCTCATAGTATCATATTATTCATCTCATCTAAACTTACTTCCTCTTCTCTTTTTATTCTATTGGTTTCAAGTACATTATCTGTGTATAGCCCTGCTATATATTCCTTTAAAGTTTCAGCTTTGACGTCTCTGCTTAGTACTGACTTGCCATCTGAGCTCTTGATATTTGCAGAGCTGCTTTTCTTTTCTCCAAAGATCTCTCTAATTTTCCTACAGGTGACATATATCTTTCCCTTAGTCATGCATGCCTCTATGCATGCTTCTACAGCTTTGCATTTGCTCTCTAGTCATACTTGCTCAACCATTTTGCACTTTCTGTCAGTATCATTTTTTAGACATCTGTATTTCCTTTGCTTCCTCCCTCTCCTCCTCCTCCTTCTTCTTCTTCTTCAACTTCTTCCTTAGCTTTTGTCCCACATTCTGATCATGTTTGCTGTCCTGACTCTCTGTTATCCTTTTATCTGATTTTGGACCTGACAGGAGTGCATTCCTGAGATCTTGAGATTTTCATGTTGGATGCCAAGACTTTCTGCCTAGGTGATCCTACTGGCCATTTACCATTTACTCTCAAACTAAAATCAGTCTTTGCCACTATTGTTATGAATGCTCTAAGAACATGCCCATTCCATTGTACATGGTTTTCTCTTATGTGTTCTACAATTGATGCTGCTCCTTATAACTTACAACCATCAACATTTGCAACTTGATCATGTAGTGTTAATCCAGATGATCATCTGTTCATCTTTGTTTCCATGACAGCAAGTTGTTGTTCTGCTTCTTTTGTTGAAGACCAACATTTAGCACCATGCAGTGGAGCTGAACAGATTACAGATAGGTATACTTTTGAATTGTGCCTGTTTGGAATTTTCTGGCCACAGAGTACACCAGTTACAGAATGCCATTTGAGTCAAATGCTACTGAGATGGTTAGAAACTTCTGCATTGTGATTTCCATGAATAGTGGCTGTTGACCCTAATGGTATCTGAGTCATTTAGATCTGTGGAGGGACAGTGTGTTATCTTTATGTTGAGTCCTAGACCTTCTTCTGCAAGGCAGTCATTCCAGGCTTGAACTTGCCAGTGCAGGTCAGTCTTATCTTCAGACACCAATAACACATCATCAGCATACGTAATGTCACTACCCTGTCTTCTTTTAGCACAAGTAATACACTCCTGGAAATTGAAATAAGAACACCGTGAATTCATTGTCCCAGGAAGGGGAAACTTTATTGACACATTCCTGGGGTCAGATACATCACATGATCACACTGACAGAACCACAGGCACATAGACACAGGCAACAGAGCATGCACAATGTCGGCACTAGTACAGTGTATATCCACCTTTCGCAGCAATGCAGGCTGCTATTCTCCCATGGAGACGATCGTAGAGATGCTGGATGTAGTCCTGTGGAACGGCTTGCCATGCCATTTCCACCTGGCGCCTCACTTGGACCAGCGTTCGTGCTGGACGTGCAGACCGCGTGAGACGACGCTTCATCCAGTCCCAAACATGCTCAATGGGGGACAGATCCGGAGATCTTGTTGGCCAGGGTAGTTGACTTACACCTACTAGAGCACGTTGGGTGGCACGGGATACATGCGGACGTGCATTGTCCTGTTGGAACAGCAAGTTCCCTTGCCGGTCTAGGAATGGTAGAACGATGGGTTTGATGACGGTTTGGATGTACCGTGCACTATTCAGTGTCCCCTCGACGATCACCAGTGGTGTACGGCCAGTGTAGGAGATCGCTCCCCACACCATGATGCCGGGTGTTGGCCCTGTGTGCCTCGGTCGTATGCAGTCCTGATTGTGGCGCTCACCTGCATGGCGCCAAACACGGATACGACCATAATTGGCACCAAGGCAGAAGCGACTCTCATCGCTGAAGACGACACGTCTCCATTCGTCCCTCCATTCACGCCTGTCGCGACACCACTGGAGGCGGGCTGCACGATGTTGGGGCGTGAGCGGAAGACGGCCTAACGGTGTGCGGGACCGTAGCCCAGCTTCATGGAGACGGTTGCGAATGGTCCTCGCCGATACCCCAGGAGCAACAGTGTCCCTAATTTGCTGGGAAGTGGCGGTGCGGTCCCCTATGGCACTGCGTAGGATCCTACAGTCTTGGCGTGCATCCGTGCGTCGCTGCGGTCCGGTCCCAGGTCGACGGGCACGTGCACCTTCCGCCGACCACTGGCAACAACATCGATGTACTGTGGAGACCTCACGCCCCACGTGTTGAGCAATTCGGCGGTACGTCCACCCGGCCTCCCGCATGCCCACTATACGCCCTCGCTCAAGTCCGTCAACTGCACATACGGTTCACGTCCACACTGTCGCGGCATGCTACCAGTGTTAAAGACTGCGATGGAGCTCAGTATGCCACGGCAAACTGGCTGACACTGACGGTGGCGGTGCACAAATGCTGTGCAGCTAGCGCCATTCGACGGCCAACACCGCGGTTCCTGGTGTGTCCGCTGTGCCGTGCGTGTGATCATTGCTTGTACAGCCCTCCCGCAGTGTCCGGAGCAAGTATGGTGGGTCTGACACACCGGTGTCAATGTGTTCTTTTTTCCATTTCCAGGAGTGTAAGAAGTAGTGAGAAAGCCACCATTGAGTATTGCATTAGCAGCCACAGGCTAGTGGCTGCAGTGTGGTGACATGTGGTCAGAATAACACACACATAAGGAGATTGCGAGATGAGGCTAGCCACACTCAGTGGAAGACAACAAATTTTAGGCACTATGTGGAAGTGGCATCTTATGTAAGTGAGGGCTACAGCATGATCCTAAGATTAGACTTTCTGCATCAACATCATGCTGTAATTGACCTTTGATGAGATGCATTGGAGCTTAGTGGGAAGACATTCCTGCTAGGGGAAGGTGCTGTCAATGTTGATCTGTCGTGAGGAGTGTGTAGTATATAGGACAATCCAGTTAAACCGTGAGCAATGACATTAAGGCTTAATTCACATGATTGTGTGTTGAGTGGCACCAGAAAGCCACTATGGGTGAATGTGTGGCCTGTTGCTCCAAGTGATATGTTGTGTATAGAGGAGGCACTGGAGGATGCAGTGTGTTGTTTGGTAAGATGTAGTATCATACATGTACAAGAGAGGGATTGAGGCAGGGTAGTACCAATAAATGTGGATAATCTTGGTACTGAGAAGTTTAACATCTACATCTACATCTACATTTATACTCCGCAAGCCACCCAACAGTGTGTGGCGGAGGGCACTTTATGTGCCACTGTCATTATCTGCCTTCCCTGTTCCAGTCGTGTATGGTTTGCGAAAAGAACGACTGCTGGAAAGTCTCCATGCATGCTCGACTCTCTCTAATTTTACATTTGTGATCTCCTTGGGAGGTATAAGTAGGGGAAAGCAATATATTCGATACCTCATCCAGAAACGCACCCTCTCGAAACCTGGACAGCAAGCTACACCGCGATGCAGAGTGCCTCTCTTGCAGAGTCTGCCACTTGAGTTTGCTAAACATCTCCGTAATGCTATCACGCTTACCAAATAACCCTGTGATGAAACGTGCCACTCTTCTTTGGAGCTTCTTCTCCTCTGTCAACCTGACCTGGTACGGATCCCACACTGATGAGCTATACTCAAGTATAGGTCAAACCAGTGTTTTGGAAGCCACCACCTTTGTTGATGGACTACATTTTCCAAGAAATCTCCCAATGAATCTCAACCTGGCACCCACTGTACCAACAATTAATTTTATATGATCATTCCACTTCAAATCCTTCCATACGCATACTCCCAGATATTTTACAGAAGTAGCTGCTACCAGTGTTTGTTCTGCTACCATATAATCATACAATAAAGGATCCTTCTTTCTACGTATTTGCAATACATTACATTTTTCTATGTTAAGGGTCAGTTGCCGCTCCCTGCACCAAGTGCCTATCAGCTTCAAATCTCCCTGCATTTTGCCGCAGTTTTCTAATGCTGCAACTTCGCTGTAGACTACAGCATCATCCGCAAAAAGCCACATGGAACTTCCGACACTATCTATTAGGTCATTTATATATATTGTGAAAAGCAATGGTCCCATAACTCTCCCGTGTGGCATGCCAGAGGTTACTTTAACGTCTGTAGACATCTCTCCATTGAGAACAACATGCTGTGTTCTGTTTGCTAAAAACTCTTCAATCCAGCCACACAGCTGGTCTGATACTCCATAGGCTCTTACTTTGTTTATCAGGCGACAGTGCGGAACTGAATTGAACGCCTTCCGGAAGTCAAGGAAAATAGCATCTACCTGGGAGCCTGTATCTAATATTTTCTGGGTCTCATGAATGAATAAAGTGAGTTGGATCTCACAAGATTGCTGATTCTGGAATCCATGTTGATTCCTACAGAGTAGATTCTGGGTTTCTGGAAATGACATGATACGCGAGCAAAAAACATATTCTAAAATTCTACAACAGATCATTGCCAGAGATATAGGCCTATAGTTTTGCGCATCTGCTCGATGACCCTTCCTGAAAACTGGAACTACCTGTGCTCTTTTCCAATCATTTGGAACCTTCCGTTCCTCTATAGACTTGTGGTACACAGCTGTTAGAGGGAGAGCAAGTTCTTTCGCTTACTCTGTGTAGAATCGAATTGGTATCCTGTCAGGTCCAGTGGACTTTCCTCTGTTGAGTAATTTCAGTTGCTTTTCTATTCCTTGGACACTTATTTCGATGTCAGGCATTTTTTCATTCGTGCAAGGATTTAGGGAAGGAACTGCAGTGTGGTCTTCCTCTGTGAAACAGCTTTGAAAAAAGTTGTGTAGTATTTCAACTTTATGTGTGTCATCCTCTGTTTCAATGCCATTATCATCCCAGAGTGTCTGGATATTCTGTTTTGATCCACTTACTGATTAAATGTAAGACCAGAACTTCCTAGGATTTTCTGTCAAGTCAGTACATAGAATTTTACTTTAGAATTCACCGAACACTTCACACATAGCCCTCCTTGCGCTAACTTTGACATTGTTTAGCTTCTGTTTGTCTGAGAGGTTTTGACTTCATTTAAGTTTGCAGTGAAGCTCTCTTTGCTTTCGCAGTGGTTTCCTAACTTTGTTGTTGAACCACCGTGGGTTTTTCCCATCCCTCACAGTTTTACTCGGCACGTACCTGTCTAAAACGCATTTTATGATTGCCTTGAACTTTTTCCCTTGTGACTACCACTATTTAAACAGTGAAACTACAATGTCAGTGTTGGAACAGAAATTTTCATTTTGATCTGTTAGGTAGTCTGAAATCTGCCTCCTGTTACTCTTGCTAAACAGATAAACCTTCCTCCCTTTTTTTATATTCCTATTTACTTCCATATTCAGGGATGCTACAATGGCCTTATGATCACGGATTCCCTGTTCTGCACTTACAGAGTCAAAAAGTTCGGGTCTGTTTGTTATCAGTAGGTCCAAGATGTTATCTCCACGAGTCAGTTCTCT
This sequence comes from Schistocerca americana, assembly GCF_021461395.2. NCBI lineage: Eukaryota > Metazoa > Arthropoda > Insecta > Orthoptera > Acrididae > Schistocerca > Schistocerca americana. The sequence continues at coordinate 93,294,576 of NC_060130.1, forward strand.
GTTTAATTGCTCGAGGTAATTTTCGGATATTAAGCTGTTGAAAGAAACATTGTTGGCTGTATTAGGGATTCCAGGTGAGGAAGATTGCCACACAGGATGTGTAGGCTGTAAGAGGGCACAGGATGCTGCTAGGACTGTATTTCATGAAAAATTGAAACATTTGACGGGGACAGAGAGGATACGGAGGGAGGACCTGTTTCTAAAATTTCATGATTCTCTCTCTCTCTCTCTCTCTCTCTCTCTCTCTCTTTGCAAGGGTCATTGCCTGATGCACCAGTAACACAACACTGGATTCTGACAGGCAGTGAAGCACTAGTGTATCAAGGACCAAGCACAAGATCTGTAACCAACAAGTGGTTGATGGTATAACAGAAGAAAGTAGTAGCACCTGTGAGGTGGGAATTGAAATTGTACAGGAGAATTCTGTGTATGGTTTCAAGAAACATCAATTCCCTTGTGACTACCACTATTTAAACACTGAAACTATGTCAGATGCCTACCCAGTTCTGAACATCATAGAAATGATTGACAATCTTGGGCAATGCAGGTACTTCACAACAATGTACTTGAGGACTGGACACTGTCAGTTAGAAGGGACTCTGGAGAATAGTGTAAAAACTCTTTTCAACACCATGGGGACACTATCAGTATAGAAGGATGCCGTTTGGGTTAAAAATGCACCAGGAACATTCCAGCATTTATTGGATGGAGGACTAAAAGGTTTGAAAATAAGACAGTGTCTGGTGTATCTTGATGACATAATTGTCTTTTTGAGGCGTATGAAGGAGTGTAAGCAACAACTGAGGGAAGTGCTCAAGAGGATACATGCAGCTTATTTGATACAAAGTACTGTGAAATGACACTTTGCACTAGAAGAAGTCAGCTATTTAGGCCATGTAAATAGTAAGGCTGGTGTGAAAACTGATACTAGATTAGTGCAAGCACTGCAAGATTTTCCAGTATCAGGAACAACCAAGGAGTTACAATCTTTTCTGAGTCTTGCAGTTCATTACAGAAAGTTTTTGAAGGGGTTTTCAGATATTACATGACAACTTACACAGTTGTTGAGGAAGTCATAGCAATTTCAGGGAGTATTTGTCAAATTAAAGGAGGTGTTAACATTGAGTCCAATGTTGGTGTTCCCAGACTTTTGGAAGGAGTTTACATTTTGGCATGATGCACTGAACCATACTCTTGGATGTGTTTTGAGCTAGAACGTCAATGGTAAGGAACATACTATTGGCTTTGTATCAAGTCTGTTGAACAGAGCAGAGAAAACTTATTCTACAACAGAGAGATGCTTAGTTTGGTGTATGGAGTAACATACACTGCTGGCCACTGTAAATGCAACACCCTGAAGGAAGCATCCGAATCAAGTGAAATTTACACCATGGGTTTGCAGCGATGAGATCAACTGATTAGAATTTCAGCGCAGACGCACATCACGCACGCCTGTGGCGCCACCTCATAGCACCATTTAAGGCTTGGCGATTTCGACGAGTGTACGTTCGGCACGTGTGTTTACCTTGTGGTTGTTTCACAAGACGATCAGTTATGCCTCGTAGACAACAGTGAACATCGTTTGATCAAGTATCCGAGTTCGACAGAGGAAGGATAGTGGCTTACCGAGATTGTGGATTATCATACAGAGAAATCGCTAGTCGTGTTGGACGAAACCAAACAACTGTAATGCGGATATGTGACCGTTGGATGCAGGAGGGTACGACGGACCGACGTGGTCGATCGCATTCACCTCGGTGCACCACTGCACGTGCTGATAGGCAAATTGTGCGCATGGCAGTGACAGATCGCTCAGTGACATCCCGAACCATAGCACAGCACATTGCGTCTGTAACGCATCATCCAGTGTCTGCGCGTACCATTCGACGCCGTTTACAGCAGAGTGATCTGTCCGCAAGACGTCCATTGCTTCGTCTACCATTGACGCAGAACCACAGACGTCTCCGTCGCCAATGGTGTGATGACAGACGGATGTGGACGGCAGAATGGAATGACGTTGTCTTTACTGACAAGGCACGCTTCTGTCTGCAGCACCACAATGGTCGGATTCGAGTGTGGAGACACCGTGGAGAGAGGATGCTGGACAGCTGCATTATGCACCGCCACACTGGTCTTGCACCGGGTATTATGGTTTGGGGCGGTATTGGATATTACTCTTGCACGCCTCTAGCACGCATTGCCGGTACTTTAAATAGCCGGCGCTACATATCCGAGGTGCTGGAGCCAGTTGTCCTTCCTTACCTTCAGGGCTCGGCCACAGCCATATTTCAACAGGATAATGCGCGACCACACGTGGCACGCATTGTCCAAAGGTTCTTCATCAATAACCAGATTGAAGTGCTTCCCTGGCCGGCTCGCTCTCTGGATCTTTCGCCGATAGAAAACATGTGGTCCATGGTTGCTCAACGAGTGACCCAGATTACATCCCCAGCTGCCACACCAGATGATCTTTGGAAACGTGTGGAAGCTGCTTGGGCTGCTGTACCCCAGGAACACATCCAACGTCTCTTTGACTCAATGCCGAGATGTGTGGCAGCGGTGATCTCCAACAATGGCGGCTACTCTGGCCACAGACGTCTGTAAACGTAATCATTTGATACTTGGTCAACGTATTATCTACAAAATAAATTTTGTTGTGCTACCTCTTGCCTTTCTTGGTGTTGCATTTACGGTGGCCAGCAGTGCAGTTCCAGTATTATTTGTATGGAAGGAATTTCAAGATAGTGACAGACTGTGCTACTTTGAAGTGGTTACTGGGTTTAAAGGACCATCCAGTAGACTGATGAGATGGGAATTGAAACTTAGTGAATTTGAGTACAAAGCAATCCTCAAGCCAGGGAGGAAGAATAGAAATGCATTCAAGTTAAGCAGTAAAATAGCTGTAGAACAAGCTCTGGGTCAGGACCTTGCTGAATGGCATTTAGCACAGAGCACCAATCAGGAATGTAAACAGTTTAGTAAACAATAGCAGTCTAGCAGACAGGATAGTTTTTGTGTATTGAAACAAAATTAGGATCATAGGTAGTTGTGACAGCAGAGTTGAAGCAAGAAGTACAAAATGATATGCATGATCATGTTATGGAGGATACAGGGCAATGAATCAGAAAGTGGTTGAAAAGTACCAGTGGAAGGGAAGAAAGAATAATGTAGACCAGTACATCAGTAATAGTGCAGAATGTGTGCAGTGTGCAGATTTGAATCAGAAGCAGGTACTATTGCAGATGTTGCCAGAAGCAATAGAACCATTTAGTTTCATTGGGGTGGACATGTTAGGGCCATTCAACTGAACACCAGCAGGTAATCATTTGTGCTGACCACAATAGACCATTTTTCTCATTACATCAAGATGATGCCGATGCTGGATCAACAGGCAGTTGAAGTCATGCTAGTATTTGTTAATAGGTGGGTACTGAAGTTTGAGTTGCCAGAGACAATAATTACAGACCAGGGGATGGACTCAATGTCAGACCTGATAAAGGAGTTGTGCTGGTTATTAAAAACAAAAAAGTTAAGAACTAAAACTAAACCACTTCATTCTCAATCAGTGGTGTAACTAAAGTTTGGACCCCCCCCCCCCCTCCCCCCTCCTCGCAAGTAAACATTTTGGGACTTGTATACTAATAGACCTTAAAAGAACAAATATGAAAAAATTAGATGGCCACAAACCACGATTCAGGTAAAAAGTGAAATAAACTCACCAATTCATGCAATCCTGGTACAAAAAACAACCCCTTCAGTTTTCTAAAGTGAGGCTACATGCTAAAGCAAACATATCTTTCCAGTTCTCCAAACATATCTTTCCAGTTCTCCTACACTTAGCACTCAAAAACTCTTTGACAATGTCACCCAAGTTAAGAGAATGACATGCTGCATGTTCATTTCTTAGAACTCCTAAGCACTTAACCTGGACTCAGATATTGAGTTCCTAATGAATGTTTTGATTTGTTTCAGTTTATAAAATGATCTTTCTGCCATATCAGAAGTAGCTGCAGAGTCAACTATAGCTGAAGAGCTGTTCAAACATCAGCAGTACTACTTGCAAGAAAAATATTTTTAATAAACAAAACTTTTGTGAGATGTTTAACTGAGAACATTTCCTTTCTTTCTAAACTCTTATGACATCAGTATTTTTAGGCCAATAAGTTAACGTGAAAGATTTATGGTTACATCTGGTTCTTGCTTTCTAACCAGCTTTTCTGTTCTTTTATGAATACCTTAACTTTCTAACTTAAAAAGATGTACAGGATGTAAGAGAGGAAAAATTCATTAACATAAGCTGGTAAAACGTTTGTTTAACGGTCGAAGTAAAACATCAACAGAAGCACAGAAAACTGTGACTTGAAAAGATTTTAGTGTATCCACAATTCCATGATCTGTAGGAAGCTCATCAATTTTTTTTTTTTTTTTCATTTTAGGGGTACATTTTGAGATCAACTTATGGTCAATGCAGCAAACATTCACTAATACTTATGCTTCTTGTACAACAACTTCAGAATTGTTTCTTAGGGTGATTAGATTGTTTCCTGCAGTTTGAAGAAGTTGGGAGGCATTACATACAGGGTCTTTGGGGAGGAAAGGTCAACATTCTAAACAGTGATAGTAGAAGTAATTGTGAACAAAAAATATTATATGAACATAGGTCTGCAAATGCTTTGTTAGGGAGGTATGGGTATTGAAAGGGACTTTAATTCTGCAAAATTGATGTGCACAATGTGAATGTATATGCAATACAACTGGACCATAACGTGATTTTCTTGCAAACAATGCACAGGTACATGCTATGTTTACACTGTGCAACCTACCACATATTATGATCATGTGGCGTACGTAGTACAATCACCCATTGCTTGCACAGCTGTGCCATGTAAGCCGCATTGTGTAGTGTACTGGCGATGGATTGGTTAGCTGTGTATTGTATGGTGTTAACTGTGTTTGTACAAGCACTACTAACAATGCCACACATCTGCAGTAATGAGGAATACGTAGATATGATGTATGTTTGTGGCTTCTGTGATGGTAGTGCTACCACTGCAAGAGAAGACTACTACACGCGCTTTCCGACTCGATGATTATCTGATTGCAGGATGTTTACTGAAGTGTTTATCACTTTGCATGCAACAGGCTCTCTTCCAAGTAGAGTGTTTTGTCCGAGTGTGCATGTCAACAAACTTTATAAGAACAGGAAGAAATTATCATAAGTGTCGATCGAAGTCCCAGTACGAGCAGACGAAGAATGTCTCTACGTATGAATGTCCCACAGGCATGTGTATGGGAAACATTACATGCGGGAAAACTGTATCCATTTCACATACAGCATGTCCAAAAATCTCCATGTTGGTGACAATGCTCAGTGACTTCAATTCTGTCACTGGGTAATTGAAAATAGTCATTTGCTTTTGTACATACTATTCACTGACGAAGCCCAGTTTTCATGACACGGACTAAACAACATGTGCAATAATCATCAATCGTCATGGGAAAATACACACGCTTCAGTGGATAGCAATTTCCAAGTTCGTTTTGCCATAAATGTTTGGTGCGGCATGATCGGTAACCTTGTGATAGGTCCATTTATTATTAATCAGTGATTGACGGGAGAGAGGTACCTCCATTTTTTGGAATATTCATTTGTGGAACTATTGGAAGATGTTCCCCTGACCAAGCGAACTGGAATGTACTTTCAACATGACAGTTACCTTACGTGTGAGGGACTATCTCAACCGCACCTACCCCAATTGCTGGATTGGCCATGGCAGTGCTATTAACTGGCCTCCAAGATCACCTGACCTTACACCTTTAGATTTCTGTTTATGTGATTGGATGAAATCAGAGACACACAAAGTGAAGGTAAATCCACGAGATGAACACATCATGGACACTGCTGAATTGAGTAGGAACTAACCACAGGCAATTGAACAAGTAACACAACATGTTATCGCTAGAGCGCAAAAGTGCATTGATGTTCATGGTGAGATATTCGAACCTATTCTGTGAACTGTACAACATCTGTACGATAAGTGTTAAGGCCATTTGTAAAAGACGTGGTACATCTTCTTCAATTGAATGCATGTAACATACATGTTGTAATGCATTATGTACTAAATGTAAAGTAAATAAACATTATGTAAAAATGTGCAAATAACTTTACTTCTCTGTAATATTGTTTTCAAGAAAATCACATTACGGTCCAGTCCCACTGTGTATACATTCACGTTGTGCACGTCAGTTTTGCAGAATTAAAGTTCCTTTCAATACCCATACCTCCCTAATGAAGCATTTGTGGACCAAGGTTCATATAACATTTTTTGTTCAGAATTACTTATAGCATCACTGTGTAAAATATTGACATTTCCTCCCCAAACACCCTGTATATCACCATTAGTGGACTGCAGTAGTTTGGAAACTACATTAATATTTTCCAAAACCTTACTTTGAAATATGAGAGGCAGGACAAAATTAAAAGTTTTTATATTTTTATCAAATTAGAAACTTCTTCCTTCTCTGCTTTCTTTTTATTCTTTAAAATGATATTGGTTAGACAATGCAAAATTTGTATGAAGTTCTGTTTGAATGATAACAATGAATTAAATCTGGAAGACCATCTAGTTGGGCACAGTTGCTTCAGAGTCGTCGTAACACATCTGCCAGTTGCAACAGTTTCATTTATTTGTTGCCATCCAACCACAGATGCACTAACTAAAACATATATGCATTGTATTTTCTCATGAAATTGTTGCTGTTCCACTAGATTCATGATGGAATCATTTAGTACCAAATTTAAATTACGTGTTGAACAATGTATAAACTCAGCATATGGGGCACATGCTTTAATTTTTGACTGCAAACTTATTTGCCGCTCATAGACACAGCACCATTGCCTCCTTGACCTCTACATTTATCCAGCTGTAAGTTCATCTTCTCTACATCAGTTATTATTTATTTTCCAACAGTCTCAGCACCATCACTCCTTATCTCATGGAATCCTAAAAATGATTCCTTCATTTCAAACTCCCTTCTATCTGGTTTACTTAAATTTAAGTAAAAAAATCTTAGAACAACACTAAGTTGGTCCTTTCTTTAGACATCACAGGCTGTGTCTGTTTTGACAGTGCCACGACATTTAACAGTGCCGCCACGACAGTACGCGCAATTGGCGATAGAGGCGCTCCGCAACTCGGCTGAGTGTGGGAGCGCCACCTAGCTACGAACAGCGCCGGCCACATGTCACGGCACGGCAGTCGAATGAGAGATACTGAGTTGTTATCACGTAACCAGCTATTGTTTCTAAGTGAGTGTGTTTGAATATCCACGCAATTATTGGTGATTAAAGGTTATAACACTTTTTGGCAACGAGGTCGGATATTTTCACTGCGTTGTGGATTTGTGTGTTCGTGATGGGGCAGACATGGAACAGCTTATGCAAGTGCTCATTGAACAACAAACACAGCTGACGGCTGTTATTCAGGCACAGATGACGGCTGCTATTCAGGCGTTGTCGACGTCGCTTACTCATCGTCTGTCTTCCTCTTCTCTGCCTCCATTCCCTCCTTACGACGAGGCCACTGAAGACTGGGAGGATTATGAGAAGCGTTTGCGGCAACACTTCTTGGCTTTCAGCGTTGTCGATGCTCCTATGTGTAAGTCGTTATTTCTATCTTGGATTTCCCCACAGATTTATCAGCTGCTATCTCAGTTAGCCCCTCTGCGGGAACCTGCCTCCCTGTCTTTCCAAGAAATGTGTGACTTATTGTCTAACTATTACCACAAAAACACCCACGTTGTTGCCACCCACATGGTGTTCTACCGGTGTCATAAACAGCCCCATCAATCTTACCGGGCTTGGGCGGCGGAACTACACGGTCTGAGTAGGAAATGTCAGTTTGTCATGGACACTCATCACGAGTCTTATGCTGATTCAATGGTTAGGGATGCTATTCTATGGCTTGCTCCTGATAAAGAAGTTCGGCAACGTGCCCTACAACTGCCAAACCCGCCGTTGTTGGAAGTTCTAAGCATCGCTCAATCCTTTGAAGTGTCTCACGCTGCTGGCGCGCAAATAGACGCGTGGTGTGATGTAGGCGCTGTACAGTCAACTTTCGACACGGACAATTTGCCTGTTTCACAGGAGAACGAAGATGTGGTGGTGGTTCACTCACATAAACAATGTCGCGTTGGGCCGCAACACTCGCAGCAAAAACAGCAACCACACAAGCAGGTTCATTCCGCACTTCCTTCTTGTCCACATTGTTTCGTATAGCATGACAAAATGTCGGGCCATGTGTAATTCATGTAGGAAAAAAGGCCACATTGCTTCTGTGTGTCAGTCCCCTAAAGTTCCTGTCGACGAGGACGAGGCATCGGACGTGGATGTTAACTGTGTGCTTTCTCAAACAAATAAGTTGTTTGTTACTGTTCGTGTCCTGGATAAAGACATTCGCATGCAAGTGGACACTGGCTCTGCAATAACTCTCATTAATTCTTGCACGTATTTGGAATTGGGCTCCCCTCCCTTGTCTCCAATTACACGAAATCTGAGAACTTATAATAAACAGAAAATTCCTATCATTGGCCAGTTTGATGCTTTCACTGCCTACAAGTCTGTTGTTAGGCACCTCACGTTTAATGTGGTGGGTCATGCGGGCACTGAAAACCTGTTTGGTTACGATGCTGTCCAGTTGTTTGGGTTCTCCATTGATGATGATGTGCACCTCATATCTGAGGATATTCTGTATCAACAGCTGGATGGATTGTGTTCTGAATTTTCGTCTGTGTTCTCTGCTGGTCTGGGTCGTGCCAAGGATTTTGAGGCCCACATTACTCTTAAACCTACAGCTCACCCTAAGTTTTTCCCGGCACGCCCTATTCCAGTGGCGTTGTGTGCACCTGTCAAGGCTGAGATAGACAGGTTAACAGCTTCAGGGATTCTCCTTCCTGTTACCTCCAGCGAATGGGCATCCCCAATCATGGTGGTTTCTAAACCAAACGGGAGTCTGCGATTGTGTGGTGATTTTAAAGCCACCGTCAATACTCAGAGCCTCATTGACACTTATCCTCTTCCCCGTCCTGAGGAGTTATTTACCAAGCTCGCTGGGGGCCAGTTCTTTTCCAAACTTGACTTATCAGAGACGTACCATTAGTTGCCGTTGAATGCTTCTTCCAAGGAATTTCTCGTCATCAACACTCCTTGTGGGTTGTATCAGTACCGGCGGTTACCATTTGGCGTCGCTAGCATGCCGGCCATTTTTCAGTGGTTTTTGGAACAGCTCGTGGCTTCCGTTCCTGGCTGCATAAACTATCTGGATGACATTGTTGTCACGGGGGCCTCCACTGAGGAGCACCTTCGCAATTTGCGTTCACTGTTTCGGGTTTTGCATTCGGCTGGGTTGAAGTGCAATCTGGACAAGTCACAGTTCTTCCAACCCTCCATTGTGTATCTTGGTTTCCACTTGTCCTGTGAGGGTATACGTCCTCTACGTCAGCACGTTGCGGCCATTAACGCTCTATCCCGGCCATCTACAGTCAAAGAACTTCAGGCATTTCTAGGCAAGATTGCTTATTATCACAAATTCATTCCATCCGCAGCAGCAGTAGCTCATCCTCTGCATCAGCTGTTATGCAAAAACGTCCCTTTCTGTTGGTCCGACGAGTGTGAGCAGGCTTTTGTCTGCCTGAAGGCTCATTTGCAGTCGGTGCCTTGTCTCGCCACATTCCGTCCGGGTCAGCACTTGGTTCTGGCGACTGACGCGTCACAGTATGGCCTAGGGGCTGTTGTCGCCCATCGGTATGAGGATGGGTCGGAACGACCCATCGCCTATGCTTCCAAGACCCTCAACAATGCGCAACGGTGTTACTCTCAAATTGAAAAGGAGGCGCTCGCTATCATTTATGCTCTAAAAAAGTTCAGCGTTTTTTTGTATGGTTCTAAGTTTCACCTCATCACCGACCACAAGCCGCTGGTCTCTCTGTTCAGCCTATCAGCGTCGCTTCCAGATAAGGCAGCTCACCGCCTCCAACGTTGGGCCTTATACTTGTCTCGTTTTCACTATGAGATTCACTATCGTCCCACGGCCCAGCACGCCAACGCTGACGTATTGTCGCGATTGCCAATGGGCCCCGACCCAGTTTTCGATCGTGATGAACTACTCTGTTTCCACATTGACGAGGAAGAACGTTGTGCGGTCGAGGGTTTTCCACTTACAGGTTCGCAGGTTGCGTCGGCTACTGTGCGGGGCCTGGTCCTGTGTCAGGTGATCGGTTTTGTTCAACGGGGTTGGCCAGACAGGACCAAGGGCCGAGCATCGGATCCCCTTCGCAACTACCATGGCTTGCGCCTTCGTCTGTCTGTTCGTGATGGTGTTGTTCTTCTGGCCACGTATGGCGCATCTCCATGGGTCATGGTGCCAGCCTCTCTTCGCAAAGATGTTCTCAACCTGTTGCATGAAGGCCATTGGGGGATTTCTCGGACTAAGTCCCTGGGCCGCAGGCACATTTATTGGCCCGGTATTGATTCGGACATCGCCCACATGGTTGCTGCGTGTGGTCAGTGTGCTCAACAACTGGCTGCACCTCGTACAATGCCCTCTCCGTAGCCTCATCCGGTGCAGCCATGGGAACGGGTGCACGCTGACTTTGCCGGCCCCTTCCTCGGTACTTATTGGGTACTGTTGATTGACGCCTTCTCGAAGTTTCCGTTTGTTGTTCGATGTCTGTCGCTCACCACTGCGGCAACGACGCTGGCTTTGTCCAAAATCTTTGCGCTAGAAGGTCTTCCATCCATGATCGTCATGGACAATGGCCCTCAGTTCTCTTCGCAGGCCTTCCATGATTTTTGTACTGGACAAGGGATTCATCATGTTACAGCACCGCCCTTCCATCCGCAATCGAATGGGGAGGTCAAGCGCCTTGTCCGCACTTTCAAAAGCCAGATGAAAAAATTCCTTAGTGATTTTTCCACAGATGAAGCTCTGCTGCAATTTCTGAGTTCTTATCGCTTCACACCTCTGGGTGATCGCAGCCCTGCTGAACTCTTGCATGGTCGCCAACCGCGCACTCTACTGCACCTGCTTCACCCTGTCAGGCCTTGTGCTGTGTCCCCTAGTGCGGGAAAATACTCGGTGGGCACCGACGTGTGGGCACGAGGGTATGGATCTCGCCCTAAATGGATTCGAGGGGCGGTCAAGGCTCTTCGCGGCCGGCAAGCTTTGTGAAATACGTATGGATGACGGCATGGTTGTTCGCCATTATGACCAGATGCGCCCACGAGTGGTGACCACGCTGGTGCCACCGCCCCTTCCTTCGCCTCCACCAGCCCGAGAAGCCAGTCCTGTCGCTGCTTCCGATCTACCGTACGTGTTGATGCAGCCGACGTCGCTACCGCTTCCGAGTACGCCAGAACCGGCCCCAGTTGCAACACCGCCTTCTCCGGGACCCATCTCGCTGGAGCACACCCCTAGGTCCACAACACCTATGGATGCTGCTCCGGAGTTTTCACCCATCATCTCGTTCAGGAGGCACGTTTCACGCACGAGTTTCCGTCCTGGACATTTTTGACCATACTCTCGTGTCTCTCCGATCTTCTCGGGGCCTCACAAGAGGCCATAGATGTCTCCGCACTGTCCATGTCTCCAAGGAAGTGAGTGTTTTTTTTTTCAAGGGGGGAAAAGTGTTGTGACAGTGCCACGACATTTAACAGTGCCACCACAACAGTATGCGCAAACGGCGATAGAGGCGGTCCGCAACTCGGCTGAGCGCCGGAGCGCCACCTTGCTATGAACGGCGCCAGCCGCATGTCACGGCATGGCAGTCAAATGAGAGATACTGAGTTGTTATCATGTAACCAGCTATTGTTTCTAAGTGAGTGTGTTTGAATATCCACGCAATTATTGGTGATTAAAGGTTATAACAGTGTCTACAATAAACGAGAAGAATGCCTGCTGTTTAATTTCACTGATTATCTTCTCTAGAAGACAAACATTTAACAGCTCTGTCATCTCATTTTGAATTTGTTGGCTCTGATATTTTGCTTTAGTTCTTTAATATGAAAGATATACCCTCAGAAGAAAATCAAATCTGGGCAGATGGTCTATTATATTTAAAAATTGCCACTCTGTTTTCCAATTTCAGATTCAGTATGGCCACTGAAAGCAATTTGACACAGAACTAATGTTCTGTTACCTCCAATATTCTACAAATTATAGATTTCTATTGGACATGCCCTTCATCAAAAAGAGTATTTGTTGTTTTACCATATTTTCACATGCTGTAAATAATACACACATTTTTATGTGTGGCACAGGGTGCATATAATTTAATTTTCTTGCTTAGATCTTACTAGTCATTAATTTGTCCATCATACCAGGCATTTTTTCCATCTCTGAATAACAAGAATGGTACATAATATACTGCCTTTAAAGTAGGTGAATAGTGTAGCCAAAATCATTCAATTTTCTTACCCTTTTAGTGCAATAATAATAATAATAATAATAATAATAATAGCAGTTAAATTATTTTTTGGTCTTAGTGTCTGTAGGCAAAGGTCCCTGAGGCTCTTATGTTTCGTTACTATTAATTTTTAATTTAGTTTAGTAATTCAGTTTACCTTGAAATAATCCTCTATCAGCACTCAAAGGTGAACTTTGCTAGTTGTCACAGCTGTGATAGTGTCCTCTATGAACCTGCAGTCAGTCAGAATCTTCCACCTCTTTTTGCAACTGTATTTACTTACACTTTCAATTTTAAATTTTAAATTTTCAGACTTTTCTCCATTTTCACTTTTGTTACAAATTTTACTACGTATCTGTTCTGTGCCTGTAATAATCACTTGATTGAGGATTGTATCTGTCTTCATTGTCTTTTTAACTTCTTTGTATTGGCAGGCTTTTAATTTTCTCTTTTGAGTCTCATTTAAGTATGACCCTTTTCTTGGCATTGTCACTTTAACTTGCAACTAACATTTAAGAGCAGCCCATATAAGAAAAACAATCAATACATTTTGCATTACTGTATGTGCAGCATACATGAAGAGAAAAGAAACTGCAGTACACAGATAACTGATATTACACAATTGTAATATCTGTGTTACTTTATATTAGCACTGTAACACTGCATCCAGCACAAATAAACAAAGACTTTAAGTGATTGTTTGTAGGAGAGCCTATTGTCAACAACTGAAGAAAACACACAGTGAAGGAGGTAGCACTTTCTAGAGTGTTAGCTGGCATACTAGTCACTGCTAGTGCAGAAAAATAACACTGGCAGAATCCGTGCACTGTGTGCAACATTGGCCACCACATGCAGTAGCATTGTTGTTAACCTTAAACAAGAAATGACACAATGACACACTTCCATTCAGTTCTCCTTAATGAGTTTCCATCGCTAAATTGAATATAAGAACACATTTTTAAATAAATCACTTAAGTCAGTTTGGATCCCCCCTGTCCCCCCAAAGCAACACTGTGAGGTCTGCGGGGCAGTTATTTATGCCATGGTCCTAAAGCTAATGGAAGGATGGAATGAGTTCAGCAGACAGTTGCTAAGATGCTTAGTTGTTATGTGAATGCACACCATTTGGATTGAGACAAACATTTATCCTTTGTAGTGAGAGCGTACAACTCAAAACTACACACTAGCACAGGGTTGTCACCATTTGACATGGTATGTGGTAAGAAGATACCATTGCCGTTCAACATGATTAGATAGAAAGCAGACAGGAATGGGGAGTCAGTCTGAGAATTTGCAAGCAAATGGAGCAAAACAGCAGAAGCTGCAAGGGGGTTAGCAGAGGTAAATAAAAGAACTATGGAGTGACAGAAGAAAGGGGTTGACACACGGTGTTGACCGTGGGTGAGCTTTAGCAATGTCAGAGTTGGGTGGTCACCATAAACCAGTCTCGTGAGGTCACAGTGGGTCGAAGCACGTGCATCGCGCAGTTTGTTCAAGGGTAAAGCAGAGGGACATCTATGCAAAAACGTAGTGATGGCACCACAGCCATATTTTCAAAGAGAGGGTTTTCATTGGGTGTACTCAGTATGTGATAGTGTAGTAGTGGTTGCCAGTTGCTAAGGGCAAGGAAAGCTCATGGGAGCAAAACATTTGGAGTTACAAGACAGTGGATTATCAATCAACAGGGCTATATGTGATATCAAGGGGCCTACATTTCATTCACTAGCTACAATGACAGGGTTTATTCCACTAAATGTAATCTAGCTGAAGCTGTATTGGCCAAACAAACCTCTAGAGATGCCCCAACAAAACCTTACCTTCTAAAGTGACATTTGGAAACCAGGACTGGATCGTTCACTAAGTTGGATGATAACCACACAGGAGGGCCAGATCAGTGCAGAGAAGTTGTTACAACAGGTGGAACAGTACTGGGAGAGTAGGGGTCAGGCAACTGTGACCACGAGCGGCGCAGTTCCTGGTGTCATAGTGACTCTGATTATTCTGTGTCTAATATTTATATACCTGAGACAACAAGCCATCCAGACCCAATTGATGAGTACCTCAAGTTCCTGTGGACTGGATTCCTTGAATGAGGGATGAAAAATAGATTTATGAAGTTGAATATTAATATAGTAATTGCAAAGTAGTTAAGAATAGCCAGTGTAGTAGCATGTACTTGTTTTACAGGTTAAGAGTAAAGGTATTTTCAATAGAGAATTGGGCTAAAGTGAGGCCCCCTAAGGCTGGGTCTTCTCCATGGGGGCGGGGGGGAGCAGTGTAGTGACTCTACGCAATATTGTAGCAAAAGTAATAAGTAGTGAAAAAGCCACTGTGAAGTATTGCATTAGCAACTGCAGGTTTGTGGCTGCAGTGTGGTAAGATGTGGGTCAGAATAACATGCACCAAAGGGGCTTGCAAGAGAGGCTAGCTGCATTCAGTGAAAACTTGTCCTGTGCAATGGTAATAACCACAGCAGATGGGCTGATGTCACCACACCAGGGCAGGTCTGTTATGAGTGATGTGATTAGGTGTCAGGTATTAGTGGAATAAATGCCCTCAGAGCAATATAAATATGTCTGAATTTTGAGGAAGAGTACAGCAGCACCATCACAATGCCAGGGACACACTGGACGGTGAGATGACTGGGCATCACCAACAGCTGTATCTGCCACTGAGTTCCTCACAGGACTTAGTGCCACAGCCTCACCACCCTCCTGTCTGTGTCTGCTGCCCCCAGCACTGAGTTCCTGTGGGACTTAGTGCCTCAACATCAGCCATCATCGAACTCCAGCCAGTGGGCAGTATCCCGAGCACAGCAGTCTCCACATACTGCTGTGGTGAATGCGTGTGGTGCCGAGGGGCCGTTCTGGGTGCCATCGGCTTATGGAGAATTATTACACCACTGACATCGTGGCCGTGTTCCGTAGACTCTGCTAGCCACCCGTAGCTCTGCTGTCAGCAGCACAGGGTGTCTACTCAGCATCCTCTCACCAGGGCAGAAGCTGCCACTCATATGTCAGTGCTGGCCAGGATCAACAGAGTGAGGCGTGTTATGTTTCACTGAGCCATGTCAAAGCACTTACTGAAGCTGAATAAAGCATTATTTACTGTAAGCAGTATTACACCAGGCCCTCTGGCCCATCACCACCACCATTCACCCCACCAAGTGCAAATGCACTCTTCAGTACAGTAATGTCCAGGATACAGTTTTCTGCAGATCTCTTGTGACTGTATCCTTTTGCCTGCTTCACTTGCTGCATTTTTATGTTTCCCCTCTTTGTCAATTAAATTCAATATCTCATGCATTATCTAAAAAATTTTATGGGTCTCATCGTTTTGCTGGATTGTTCCTCTGCTATCTTTCCCATTTTATCTCTCATAGTTTCCCATTCATCTTCTATTGCATTTCTTTCACCTGTTTCTGCCAGTCATTACCTAATGCTTCCAAAAAACTCTCAACAACCTCTAATTCTTTCAAATTTTGTGGACCTATTTCCTTCACTTCCTAACATTCTGCAATTTCTTCAGTTTTAATTTGTTGTTCATAAGGAGTAAATAATGTTAAGAGACCTCTTCCATGTATATAACCTTCTTTCAGGATTCTTAAACCAAGCAGCTGCAAATACTAAATTATGCTCTGTGCAGTAGTCTACCAGATGACTTCCCCTTTCATTCTCCCCCCCCCCCCCCCCCAGTCCATACCTCATACTATTTTCCCTCTCTTCCTTTTCCTGCTATTGAGTTATAGTTTACCATGACAATTAAACTTTTATCTCCCTTAACAGTCTGAATAATTTCTTTCATCTCATTATACTTTGTTTCAATCTCTTCATCACCTGTGGAGTAGTGGTAGGTGCAGGTCTTGTATTTACTGTAGCTATAAAAAGTATTCACTGTGTTGTCCATTGCAGTTTACCCACATTTCTATTTTATTATCTATTATTAAACTTCTTGAGCATTATCTTTATTTGATTTTGTATTTATAACCTAGTACTCACCTGAACAGAAGTACTGTTCTTGCTGCCACCATACCGCTCTAATTCCCATGATATCTATATTCAGTCTATTCATTTCCACTTGTAAATTTTCTAACACACCTACCTTATTAAGTGATCTAATTTCCATGCTCAAATATGAAGAGTACCAGTTCTGTATTTTCTGATGAAAATATCTTCCTGATCAACCCCCACCAGAATTCCCAAATAGGGGACAGTTTTACTTCTGTAATATTTTATTTTACCCAAGAGGATGTCATCATCATTTAACCATACAGTAGAGCTGTACATCCTCAGAAAAAGTAATGGTTGTAGTTTCTCCTAAGGGGCTATTTTAGCTCCAGAATATTTAATGCAAGAGGGAGCCATCATCATTTAACTGTATGGAAGAGTTATATATACTCAGGTGAAGTAATGGCTGTAGTTTCTGTTGTGATGCTAGACACAAACAATAGTGTGGCCACAAACAAGGGTTTATTTGTCCACATTAAGGTGAACAACAAACACAGAAACAATACAATAAGCAATAGAACACCATCTGAGGACAAAGTCAGCTGGTCCAATTCTAATTTCACTTGATTGGACAAAGCCACTGGAATGGGACACAAATACAAAAAATTGAAGCTGCACCATAGGTTTCAGTGTAATAAAATTATTGGCGCAACCTAACCCATCCAAAAAAGTGATGAGAACTCAGAATATAGACAACCTAAGTGCCAGTAAGAGATCTGGTTGGAAATGAAGTGTGCTGCATTTGCAGTGGAGAAACCAAAACCATTGAAAGACTGAACAAATTGTCAGCACCAGCACCATCCACAACCAGAAAAGTCAAGGAACAAACCACAGATTTATACACAGTGGGAGGTATAAATTGCAACAAAAGTGGGAGATGTTGCTTGTTGTTAACTCACCAAACATTGAACAATCAGAGTTTCCAGGTTCACTTAAGTTCAGCAATGTCACAGCTGCATCTGCATCCACTTGTAGTCTGAGCACTTTGCCCATCACTCACACATCACTAAACAGTTTGTTATTACTTTTAACCACTGGAGACATTCATTTAATGCCCATGTCTATATAATTGACGTCGGTTTGCAGTAGGGTTTTGGAGCATGTACTGTATTCAAACATTATGAATCACCTTGAAGGGAACGATCTATTGATACGTAATCAGCATGGTTTCAGAAAACATCGTTCTTGTGCAACGCAGCTAGCTCTTTATTCGCATGAAGTAATGGTTGCTATTGACAGGGGATCTCAAGTTGATTCCGTATTTCTAGATTTCCGGAAAGCTTTTGACACTGTTCCTCACAAGCGACTTCTAATCAAGCTGCGGGCCTATGGGGTATCGTCTCAGTTGTGCGACTGGATTCATGATTTCCTGTCAGGAAGGTCGCAGTTCGTAGTAATAGACGGCAAATCATCGAGTAAAACTGAAGTGATATCAGGTGTTCCCCAGGGAAGCATCCTGGGACCTCTGCTGTTCCTGATCTATATAAATGACCTGGGTGACAATCTGAGCAGTTCTCTTAGGTTGTTCGCAGATGATGTTGTAATTTACCATCTAGTAAGGTCATCCAAAGACCAGTATCAGTTGCAAAGCAATTTAGAAAAGATTGCTGTATGGTGTGGCAGGTGGCAGTTGACGCTAAATAACGAAAAGTGTGAGGTGATCCACATGAGTTCCAAAAGAAATCCATTGGAATTCGATTACTCGATAAATAGTACAATTCTCAAGGCTGTCAATCCAACTAAGTACCTGGGTGTTAAAATTATGAACAACTTCAGTTGGAAAGACCACATAGATAATATTGTGGGGAAGGCAAGCCAAAGGTTGCGTTTCATTGGCAGGACACTTAGAAGATGCAACAAGTCCACTAAAGAGACAGCTTACACTACACTCGTTCGTCCTCTGTTAGAATATTGCTGCACGGTGTGGGATCCTTACCAGGTGGGATTGACGGAGGACATCGAAAGGGTGCAAAAAAGAGCAGCTCATTTTGTATTATCACATAATAGGGGAGAGAGTGTGGCAGATATGATACGCGAGTTGGGATGGAAGTCATTAAAGCAAAGACGTTTTTCGTTGCGGCGAGATCTATTTACGAAATTTCAGTCACCAACTTTCTCTTCCGAATGCGAAAATATTTTGTTGAGCCTAACCTACATAGGTAGGAATGATCATCAAAATAAAATAAGAGCAATCCGAGCTCGAACAGAAAGGTTTAGCTGTTCGTTTTTCCTGTGCGCTGTTCGGGAGTGGAATGGTAGAGAAATAGTATGATTGTGGTTCGATGAACCCTCTGCCAAGAACTTCAATGTGAATTGCAGAGTAGTCATGTAGATGTAGATGTAGATGTAGATGTAGATGAAGGAGAGGGCTGTGAACAACTTGCAGATGCTGTCTGTCCTTTCTTCACACTGTTATTACAAGTTGCCTGGTGCTTATAGCACACAGTACTGTATTGCAAGATGGGAGTACTGAGTGCAGCTGCTGTGGTAATTGTTATTGTTGTCTGTCATGTCACCGTCCAGTGTGGAATGGAGGCTGCACTTGTATGGCTGCCACAACTAGGAACAGGAGACACCATGATGATGTCACACGAAGGCTCAATCTGAGTACCAGCAGCTTGAGATACTTTGAAAGATTGAGCAATATTCAGCACCTCAGCCAAAGATGGGTTCTTGGACTGTAGTGGGTGCTGACACACCACCTTGGCAGGAGCCACATGAATGGTAGCATCATTACCACAGAATGAGGATAGGAACCATGATAAGCATCAATAACAAAGTGACATTTGTTACTGAGGCCATGGCGTCCAGCCACCCACATGCAGTATATCTGGTGGGCTGTTTATGACAATGATAAACCTCTACAGGTGCTGCAAGTAACCTACATATTTTATCAAATGAAAGTGATGCAGCTTGCTGGAGCAGAAATAACTGGAACAGCAACTGGCAGATCCGAGGAGAAATGCAAGAAAGGATCAAAGCCTTACACATGTTTGCATCAGTGACACCAAAGGTGAGGAAATGTTGCCCAAGCCACTTCTCGTAAGCATCCCAGTGGTTGGGTATGCTGATGGTGTGAGAGACTGCATAGTCAATGTAGCCAACAAGTTTGTGACAGCAACCATAATCCTGCTGCTGCTTGAGGGGAGATTTGAGCACAGCCTCCATAGACATGAGAACCAATGGGACACTCAAATAGACCAAGCACGTGGAAGTGAACACCACACTTGTTGCCAATTATGTCATAATGCTAGACACTAAGAACAAAAGTTTATTTATCCACATTCAAGTAAACACCAAGATAGAAACAGTACAATAAGCAGGAAGAGCGCCTGCTGTACTGTTCTGATATGGAGGGGAGCTCCAGTAGATGGTGCAGCAGGTGCAATGCATGTGCATTAGTTGCGGGCAGATTCCATTGTTGGAGTATTTGAGTGTAGCGTGCCAGTGGCATGGTGCCTTGGTGTGTATCCCAGTATGATGTACAGAGTTTCAGCAGTTTCCCCTTGCTTTCAGCGATTTGCAGTACCAGCACATCAATGCCATGTTGGCTGATGTTACGAGACCAGATCAGTTAATCATCTAGACTATTACCCCTTCCACTAATACAGACAGCCTCTCCATAGACACCCCTCCATAGTGGTTGTGTCCAACATATGGCTATCTGAATTGTTAAGGTGCACAAGCCATACCACCGCGACAAGATGTACGGTTCGTGGGGGGATCTCCAACTTACTCTTCTTAATTTTATTCTTCTGGGTATTCAGCTGAGTTGCTGCTTCCATTTTGTGGACAATATTTTCGGGACTGGCCCAACCGTACTCCAGGCAGTGAGTTCACATTACATAACAACTCACATTACCTGGAGAAGATGACTGGATCAGTCATCAAAATGGTGTGCATAATGGCATAACGGAAACATCAGATCAGCTGAACAGCTAGAAGTACACTATTAATCACTCACTGAAAAAAAAAAAAACCCTGAGAGTTCACTTATTCTTCTTCATAATAACTTTTATTTTCCTTTTTTTCTGTGCTCCAGTGTAATATGAACTTACTGTGCAACCCAATGTTAAGTACATGGTAGATGGTACTTCCAGTTGTACCTCATGTTAGTGATACGGCCTGTTCCATTTGCACACAGAATGTGGGAAGAATGAGAGCTTAAACATCTCTCTTAATTCTGATTCTTGAAAAATTATAAGTAGGTTTTCATGGGATCATTGACATCTATCTCCGAGTGTCTACCAGTTCAGGGTTTTCAGAATCTTTCTGATGCTCTCACATATGTGAAATAAGACTGTGATCATTTGTGCTGTTTCTTGCATATGTTCAATAGTCTCTGTTAGCCCTGTTTGGTATGGGTCACACACACTATAGGAATATGCAAGAATAGCAAACATTGGTGTTTTGTATGAAACCTCATTTGTAGACTCAATGCATGTTCCCAGTATCCTACCAATGAACTGATGTCTGCTACCTCCTTTATTTACACCTGGGCCTGTGTTATCATGCCATTATAAACTGCCAAACCCAGGTATTTATGTATTGTTGTTGTTGTTGTTGTTATTGTCTTCTTCAGTCCTGAGACTGGTTTGATGCAGCTCTCCATGCTGCTCTATCCTGTGAAAGCTTCTTCATCTTCCAGTACTTACTGCAACTTACATGCTTCTGAATCTGCTTAGTGTATTCATCTCTTCTTCTCCCTCTACAATTTTTACCCTCCACGCTGCCCTCCAATGCTAAATTTGTGATCCCTTGATGCCTCAGAACATGTCCTACCAACCGGTCCATTCTTCTTGTCAAGTTGTGCCACAAACTCCTGTTCTGCCCAATTCTATTCAATACCTCCTAATTAGTTATGTGATCTACCCATCTAATCTTCAGCATTCTTCTGTAGCACCACATTTTGAAAGCTTCTATTCTATTCTTGTCCGAACTATTTATCGTCCATGTTTCACTTCCATACATGGCTACACTCCATACAAATACTTTCAGAAATGACTTCCTGACACTTAAATCTATACTCGATGTTAACAAATTTCTCTTCTTCAGAAATGCTTTCCTTGCCATTGCCAGCCTACATTTTACATTCTCTCTACTTCAACCATCATCAGTTATTTTGCTCCCCAAATAGCAAAACTCCTTTACTACTTTAAGTGTCTCATTTCCTAATCCAATCACTCAGCATCACCCGACTTAATTCGACTACATTCCATTATCCTCGTTCATCTTATATCCTCCTTTCAAGACACTGTCCATTCCGTTCAACTGCTCTTCCAAGTCCTTTGCTGTCTCTGACAGAATTACAATGTCATCGGCGAACCTCAAAGTTTTTATTTCTTCTCCATGGACTTTAATACCTACTCTGAATTTTTCTTTTGTTTCCTTTACTGCTTGCTCAATATCGAGATTGAATAACATCGGGGTCAGGCTACAACCCTGTCTCACTCCCTTCCCAACCGCTGCTTCCCTTTCATGCCCCTCGACTCTTACAACTGCCATCTGGTTTCTGTACAAATTGTAAATAGCCTTTCGATCCCTGTATTTTACCCCTGCCACCTTTAGAATTTGAAAGAAAGTATTCCAGTCAACATTGTCAAAAGCTTTCTCTAAGTCTACAAATGCTAGAAATGTAGGTTTGCCTTTCCTTAATCTATTTTGTAAGATACGTTGTAGGGTCAGTATTGCCTCACATGTTCCAACATTTCTGTGGAATCCAAATTGATCTTCCCCAAGGTTGGCTTCTACCAGTTTTTCCATTCGTCTGTAAAGAATTTGTGTTAGTATTTTGCAGCTGTGACTTATTAAACTGATAGTTCGGTAATTTTCACATCTGTCACACCTGATTTCTGTGGAATTGGAATTATTATATTCTTCTTGAAGTCTGAGGGTATTTTGCCTGTTTCATACATCTTGCTCACCAGGTGGTAGAGTTTTGTCAGGACTGGCTCTCCCAAGGCCGTCAGTAGTTCCAATGGAATGTTGTCTACTCCCGGGGCCTTGTTTGGACTCAGGTCTTTCAGTGCTCTGTCAAACTCTTCACACAGTATCGTATCTCCCATTTCATCTTCATCTACATCCTCTTCCATTTCCATAATATTGTCCTCAAGTACATTGCCCTTGTACAGACCCTCTATATACTCCTTCCACCTTTCTGCTTTCCCTTCTTTGCTTAGAACTGGGTTTCCATCTGAGCTCTTGATAATCGTACAAGTGGCTCTCTTTTCTCCAAAGGTTTCTTTAATTTCCTGTAGGCAGTATCTACCTTACCCCTAGTGAGATAAGCCTCTACATCCTTACATTTGTCCTCTAACCATCCCTGCTTAGCCATTTTGCACTTATATTTATGAGCTGACTGATTTCATTTGTAAATCGCTGATACTGAAGTCATAAGATACTACATTTCTAATTTTGTGAAGTGCATAATTTTTACAATTCTGAACATTTAAATAGAATAAAACCAGTACATGCATTCAGTTTTAGACTGATTAAATTGGAAGATATTGCTAATGTGTTGAAAAGGTGAGGAACATCTACATCTACATCTACATTGATACTCCGCAAGAGATTGACTAATGATGTTTGTGTGTTGAATATAGAAATTTGAAAATTTTCATCAGGTCACCTAGCAGAACTGACACACATAGTCAATACATGGATACTGGAAGCACAGTTCCCAAGAGCACTGAAATATGTGAAAGTTACAGTAGGTTATAAGAATGTCTGGCTTTCAAGTTATGATAATTATATGCATGTATCAATAGTTCATATGCTATTGAAAGTAAATGAAGCTGTAAACATTTTGTATATTGCTTTGAAGATAACAAGATAATCAGTAATAGTAAGTTTGGTTACAGATGAGGCATGGATTTGGTTAAAGCTACTGTGGCATTTCTGGAGCAGTGAATTAAGTGATTAAGTAGCAGATAATTGCTTCAGAGTGGACCTTTTGATTTGTCTAAATTTTCTGACTTGGTGTTCAATGAGATATTACTAAATAAACTGCTATTCAATGGCTTTAAAGAAAATGCTGTTGAATTAGTGACATCTTGTATAAGAATAAAATATACAAAGTTTTGTTATTGGCACTTGGGAGTTCCTCAGGGTTTGGGACTTAGTTCAGTCTTACTTATTAACAATTATAATGAGTACTACCCCACCCCCCCCTCCCCTTGTACCGTAGGTGCAACCACAGCGGAGGGGTATCTGTTGAGAGGCCAGACAAATGTGTGGTTTCTGAACAGGGGCAGCAGCCTTTTCAGTAGTTGCGAGGGCAACAGTCTGGATGATTGACTGGATTGGCCTTGCAACATTAACTAAAACAGCCTTGCTGAGTTGGTACTGTGAATGGCTGAAAGCAAGGGGAAACTACAGCCGTAATTTTTCCTGAGGGCATGCAGCCCTACTGTATGGTTATATTCCGGAGGTAAAATAGTCCCCCACTCATATCTCCGGATGGGGACTACTCAGGAGGACTTCATTATCAGGAGAAAGAAAACTGGTGTTCTACGTATTGGAGTGTAGAATGTCAGATCCTTTAGTCGGGCAGGTAGGTTAGAAAATTTAAAAAGAGAAATGGATAGGTTAAAGTTAGATATAATGGGAATTAGTGAAGTTTGGTGGTAGGGCAACAAGACTTCTCGTCAGGTGAATACAGGGTTATAATTACAAAATCAAATAGTGGTAATGAGGAGTAGGTTTAATAATGAATAAAAAAATAGGAGTCCACACTCCTATTTTTACTACTATGAACATCATAGTGAATGCATTATTGCAGCCAAGACAGACACAAAGCACATGCCTACCACAGCAGTATAAGTTTATATGGCAGCTAGCTCTGCAGATAATGAAGAGATTGATGAAATGTATGATAAGGTAAAAGAAATTATTCAGATAGTGAAGGGAGATGAAAATTTAATTGTCATGGGTGAGTGGAATTCGATAGTAGGAAATGGAAGAGAAGGAAAAGTAGTAGGTGAATATGGAATGGAGGTAAGGAATGAAAGAGGAAACCACCTGGTAGAATTTTGCACAGGGCATAACTTAATCACAGCTAACACTTAGTTCAAGAATTATAAAAGAGGGTTGTATACACGGAAGAGACCTGGCGACACTGGAGGGTTTCAGATAGATTATATAATGATAAGACAGGGATTTAGGAACCAGGTTTTAAATTGTAAGAATTTCCAGGGGCAGATGGGGACTGTATCGGTTATGAAATGTATATTAAAACTAAAGAAACTGCAAAAAGGTGGGAATTTAAGGATGTGGGACCAGGATAAACTGAAAGAACCAGAGGTTGTACAGAGTTTCAGAGAGAGCTTTAGGGAACAAGAATGGGGAAAGAAATACAGTAGAAGAAGAATGGGTAGCTCTGAGACATGAAATAGTGAAGGCAGCAGTGGATCAAGTAGGTAAAAAGACGAGGACTAGTAGGAATCCTTGGGTAACAGAAGAGATATTGAATTTAATTGATGAGGGGACAAAACATAAAAATGCAGTAAATGAAGCAGGCAAAAAGGAATACAAACTTCTCAAAAATGAGATAGACAGGAAGTGGAAAATGGCTAAGCAGGGATGGCTAGAGGACAAATGTAAGGATGTAGAGACATGTATCACTAGGGGTAAGGTAGATACTGCCTACAGGAAAATTAAAGAAACCTTTGGAGAAAATAGAACCACTTGTATGAATATCAAGAGATCAGATGGAAACCCAATTCTAAGCAAAGAAGGGAAATCAGAAAGGTGGAAGGAGTATATAGAGGGTCTATACAAGTGTGATGTACTTGAGGACAATATTACAGAAATGGAACAGCACGTAGATGAAGATGACATGGGAGATATGACACTGCGTGAAGAGTTTGACAGTGCACTGAAAGATCTAAGTCGAAACAAGGCCCCGGGAGTAGACAACATTCCATTAGAACTACTGTTAGCCTTGGGAGAGCCAGCCCTGACAAAACTCTACCATCTGGTGAGCAAGGAGCCACCGTGGTGATGTCACACCCAGCCTCAACCTGATCAGCAGCAGCACAACATGTGTCAAAAGACTGAGCAACATTCAACACTTCAGCCGAAGATGTGTCCTTGCACTGTAGTATGCACCAATGCACCTCCTTGTCAGGAACCAACCAAATGATGGCATCATGGACCATAAAATCGGTATTGATAAGAAACTGGCATTTTTGACTGAGGCCATGGAGTTGGGTCACCCAAGCCTGGTAAGACTGGTGGGGCTGTGTATGACAGTGATAGCTATGGGTGCTGCAATGACATGTGTGCACAATGTGGCAAAATTCTACACATTTCGTCAAATGAAAGTGATGCAGGTTGCTGGAGCAAGGATAATTGGCACAACAGCCAGCAGACCTGAGGGGAAATACAAGAAAGGAACAAAGTCTTACACATGTTTGTATCAGTGACACCAAAACTGAGGAAATGTTGTCAAAATAACTTCCCATAAGCCTCCCAGCCTTTGACCACATCATTATAAATTCAAAAAGGTGGCAGGTACACCGATGGCACAGAATCCTGCATAGTCAATGTGGGTGACAAATTCATGATAGCACCAATAAGAGCCTGCTGCTGCTTAAGGAGAGATTTGAGCAGTGCCTCCATAGACATGACAACCAACAGAACAATAAAATATACTGAGCACATGGAAGTGAACACCAGACTCATCACCAATTGTATCAGAATGCTAGACACAACTAATAGTGCAGCCACTGAGAACAAAAGTTTATTTATCCCCATTCAAATAAACAACCAGCATAGAAACAGTACAATAAGCAGGAGAACACAATTGGAGAAGGAGCATCGGCTGCACTTTCTTTACATAAGGAAGGCTCTGGTAGGCAGCATGATGGATGTCATGCTGGGTGCACTAGTTTTGTGACCCACTGTGGGTGGCCTCTGTTGGCTGGCCCTGCAGCTGCGCACACACACAACCACACACACACACACACAAACACACACACACACACACACACACACACACACACACACACACACACACACTTGATTACTCTTTATGTGCACAACTTTTTGTCTTCCTCTACTTCTGGCACATGCCATAGTGATGTAATCTACAGTAGTTCTCCTTGATGTGGATTACACATTTTAAGATGTGTAACAGTGATAGTGTCAGAATATTTAGTTTTCTGAAACTAGGTCTACAATGTGCTCTTGCTGCTGTGCTGAAAACTCTCCTAATTGCCTTTCTTTATAATTTAAATACATTGGTTGGAATCATCTGATGGTCACACAGAAAGGTATCATATGCTATATATTTTTATCACTAGAATTCTAATGAGAAGTTATGTTATCTGGAGGGTAAATATACTTTTACTAATTTCACATTTTCATGGTGATTATCCCAAGATATTTTTGAATTAATTACTCTCCCAAGGAAATTTGCATTACTTAATTCCTGTTCCAATTGTGTTTTATGATTTCACATAATATGGAGATTCTTTGCTCTATCTTGATTGATACAGGAGTTTACATTACACAAAACTTCAACCCTATCAGTAGGGTGATGTATTTCATATTTCAACACAACCACTGTTTGTGATGTAATGCAGATGGCTAGATCAACATCAAATAAATAATCGTAAGTAGGCAATCCATTCTCTTATATCAGAACTCATTGTTGTTGTTGTAGTCTTCAGTCCAGAGACTGGTTTGATGCAGCTCTCCATGCTACTCTATCCTCTGCTAGCTTTTTCATCTCCCAGTACCTACTGCAACCTACATCCTTCTGAATCTGCTTAGTGTATGCATCTCTTGGTCTCCCTCTACAATTTTTACCCTCCAGGCTGCCTTCCAATACTAAATTGGTGATCCCTTGATGCCTCAGAACATCTGCTACCAACCGATCCCTTCTTCTAGTCAAGTTGTGCCACAAATTTCTCTTCTCCCCAATTCTGTTCAGTACCTCCTCATTAGTTATGTGATCTATCCATCTAATTTTCAGCATTCTTCTGTAGCACCACATTTTGAAAGCTTCTATTCTCTTCTTGTCTAAACTATTTATCATCCATGTTTCACTTCCATACATGGCTACACTCCATACAAATACTTTCAGAAATGACTTCCCGACACTTAAATCTATACTCAATGTTAACAAATTTCTCTTCTTCAGAAACACTTTCCTTGCCATTGCCAGTCCACGTTTTATATCCTCTCTACTTTGACTATCATCAATCATTTTTCTCCCAAATAGCAAAACTCATCTCCTAGTCAGGTGTCTCATTTCCTAAACTATTCCTTCAGCATCACCCGTTTTGCTTTTGTTGATGTTCATCTTATATCCTCCTTTCAAGACACTATCCATTCTGTTCAACTGCTCTTCCAGGTCCTTTGCTGTCTCTGACAGAATTAAAATGTTATCAGCAAACCTCAAAGTTTTTATTTCTTATCCATAGAGTTTAATTCCTACTCTAAATTTTTGTTTTGTTTCCTTTACTGTTTGCTCAGTATGCAGATTGAATAACATCAGGGATAGGCTACAACCCTGCCTCACTCCCTTCCCAACCACTGTTTCCCTTTCATGACTCTCGACTCTTATAACTGCCACCTGGTTTCTGTACAAATTTTAAATAGCCTTTCACTCCCTGCCACCTTCAGAATTTGAAAGAGAGTATTCTAGTTAACATTGGCAAAAGCATTCTCTAAGTCTACAAATGCTAGAAACATAGGTTTGCCTTTCCTTAATCTATCTTCTAAGATAGGTCATAGGGTCAGTATTGCCTCACATGTTCCAACATTTCTATGGAATCCAAACTGATCTTCCATGAGGTTGGCTTCTACCAGTTTTTCCATTCATCTGTAAAGAATTCATGTTAGTATTTTGCAGCCGTGACTTATTAAACTAATAATTTGGTAATTTTCACATCTGTCAACACCTGCTTTCTTTGGGATTGGAATTATTATATTCGTCTTGAAGTCTGATGGTATTTTGCTTGTCTCATTTGGTTGGTTCCTGACAAGGAGGTGCATCAGTGGAAGGACACATCTTTGGCTGAAGTGTTGAATGTTGCTCAGTCTTTTGACACATGTTGTGCTGCTGCTGATCAGGTTGAAGCTTGGTGTGACATCACCATGGAGGCTGCTGTTACTGAGCATCAGGCCTCAGTAAGTTCTTTGGGGGAGGATGACATGGCAGCCATACAAACATGGCCTCCATGCCACACTGGACAGCAATGTATCAAACAACAACAACAATCATTGCAGAAGCAGCCCTTGGTGCTCCATCTTCCCTGTACTGTTTTGTGCAACATGACAGGGTCATATACTTTAAATGCTGGGCGACTTCAGTAACTGCAGGAAAAAGGGATATATAGCTTTAGAGTGTCATTCCTCACCCTCTCCTGCAGATATGGACATGGATGTTAATTGTATGTCTCCAGTGCTTATGAATAGTAACAAACTGTTTGTTGAAGCCTGAGTGATGGACAAAGTGTTCAGAATACAACTGGACATGGGTGCAGTTGTGGCATTGCTGACTTCACAAACTTACATTGACTGGGGATCTCCAGCATTGTCTCCAGCTCCTTGATTTTGATGAGCTACAACAAGCAGCATATTCCACTTTTGGATCAATTTACGGCTCCCACTGTGTGTAAATCTGTGGTCTGTTCTTTGACTCTTGCAATAGTGGACAAAGCTGGTGCCAACAGTTTGTTCAACCTGGATGATTTCAGTGCTCTTTGTTTTTCCATTGTGGATGCAACACACCTCATTTCTGACCAGATCCATTACCAGCTGTTAAATTTCCTGTATTCTGAGTTCTCATCTCTTTTTTCAGATGGGTTAGGTAGCGCCACTAATTTTATGACCCACATTACCTTGAAACCTAAAGCATGATGACGTTTTTCCTTTGCATGCCCTGTTCCAGTGGCTTTGTGTGATCAAGTGAAATCAGAATTGAACAGGCTGATATCACTGGGGGTCATACAACCTATTACATCAAGTGAATAGTCTAATCCCACTTGTAATTGTTAAAAAACAGAATGGTCAGCTTCAATTCTGCGGAGCCCTGTAAGTTTCAATTAATGCCCAGTCTATCAATGACACCTGCTCTTTGCCCCATCTGGATGAGTTATTGGCCTAACTCTCCAGGGGACAGTTTCTCTGTAAAACTGATTTATCTGAAGCCTATTTACGTGTTCTGTTAGATGAGGATTTGGAAAGGTTCCACATAATTAACACACACTTCAGGCTATACCAATATCAGCACCTTCCATTTGGTATGTCTAGCATCCCAGTGATTTTTCAATATTTTCTTGAAGAGTTGATGATGTCTGCTACGGAGTGCATCAACTATCTTGGTGACACTGTTGTGATGGGTACATTCATGAAAGAGCATTTATGCAACTTATGCTCCTTGTTAACAGCTTACATACTGCAGGGTTGTAATGCAATCTGGCCAAGTCCCACTTTTTTCAGCCATCAATTGTGTGTTTGAGGTCTGAGATATCTCAGGATGGTGTAAAGCCTTTATTTCATCATCTCACAGCTCTGCCTCTTCCTTCCAGTGTCAAAGAACTCCAAGAATTTTTAGGGAAAATTGTCTACTATCACAAATTCATTCCGGGTGTGGTCACATTGGGCCATCCTCTCTATCAACTGCTTCACAAGGGTGTTCCTTTCCAGTGGATACCAGCCTATGAGTACATATTTATGTTTTTGAAATCTAAATTACATTCTGCTCCTTGTTTGGCTACCTTACATCCTGGCCACACCTGGTCTTGGCTACAGATGCCTCTCAGTATGGCCTTGGGGCCACTCTTGCACATTGCTATGGGGATGGTTATGAATGTCCGATAGCTTACACATCAAAAACGCTTAACTCTGTTCAGCAGTGATACTCCCAGGTTGAAAATGAAGTGCTTGCCTTTGTCTATGCTGCAAAAAATTTCATGTGTTCTTATACGTGAGCAAGTTCTAGCTCATTACAGACTCCAAGCCCTTGGTTTTGTTGTTTAATCCTTCAACCTCATTGCCTGACAAAGGAGAACATTGCCTTCAGTGTTGTGCCTTGTTTCTTTGTCACTACAACTATGATATAAATTTTCAGCCAACAGGACAGTATGCCAGTGCTGATGTGCTGTCCCATCTTCCAATGGGGTTGGATCCTACATTTGGTGAGGATGAGCTCATTTGTTTTGACTTAGATGTTGAGGGCCAAAGTACTGTGGAAGGGTTTCCTATTATGGACTCCTAGATCATAGCTGCTGTTGCTGCTCATCCAGTTTTGTGCCAAGTTGCCCACCTCGTTCAGCACGGCTGGCCTTTGTCACTATCTTTTGATGTTTGATGATATTGTTATCACAGCGACAGACAGTCTGTTGCTCAGAATTGTGATTCTGGCTGCCCTGTGGTAGGATGTGCTTCAGCTCCTACATCTCAGACATTGGGAAGTCTCGTGTACCAAGTCATTGCCCTGTCGACATGTGTTTTGGCCTGGCAGCTTGTTCTCAGTGAACTACACAACAGACATTGTTGCAGGTGATGCACTTTCCGTAGCCCACACTGCAGCATCTGTGGGAATGTGTACATGTTGATTTCACCGGACCCTTCCTAAATTCTTACTGGTTGTTGGTTGTTGATGCTTTCTCAAACTTTCCATATGTTTTCCGCTGTCCTTTCATGTCAGTGGTGGCTACAATACGGGCCCACTCAAAATTTTTTTCTGTTGAAGGATTGCCTTATAAGCTTGTGATGGACAATGGACCACAGTTTGTGTCTCAGACCTTCCATGATTTCTGTGCCCACCAAGGCATTTGCCATGTGACTGCTCCTCCTTTCCTCCTTCAATCTAATGTGAGGTGGAATAGCTTATCTGCACATTCTACGTTCAATTGAAGAAGTACACTGCGGACTCTTCACCTCTCGAATTCCTACAGGTTAATGAGGGTGGGGGATCAGAGTCCAGCCGAGATGCTCTGTGGTTGCCAGCCCTGTACCCTTCTGGATTTGTTCATACCACCCCACCAGCGTCTGTTTTTGCAGCCCTCGTTACTGTTCACTCCTCACTCTGCAGTCTGGGATCAGTGATTTGGCCACCATACAAAGTGGATCCAAAGTCCACAGTCGCTACGGCCACTACCAGTGATGGGGTGGTCACAAACCAAACCAGCTGTGTCATCACGCCACGATGGGGGCTGAAGATCCTACATCACCACAACCTACACCTCGTCCTTCTGAACCTATAACTGCCTGTCAGAGCATCCCTGCTGTAAGGGTGGATCCACCCTCCTCGTGGATGTCACCACCACCTGCTTCTCCTCCGGGGTCGGGCCCCAGAGCATGCTGCCGGCCCTTCCTGTGATGCTTCACACCTACCTGTGCTTCTGCCACCATTTGGGCTGGAGCCGTCAGGTCCTTACCCGACATCATCCTCAGCACCACCACACGAGTGGCTGGCACCTTCACTAACAGTGTAGTTCGATCACATCGGGTACACAGACACCGAGACGTCGCCTGCGCCCTCATCGCCAGTCGTCCCTTGTGATACTTTGTGGGGTGACAGTCACTGCACGTGTCCACAGATGCATCATTTCTGCCCCTACTCACCAGTTCCAGCCCAGAATCTCCTGCCACTGCTGCTCTCATGCTGCTCTCATCACCTGTGGTAGCTACTGCAGAGGCCACGGATGTGTCTACGGTTGCCCTGATGCCTGCATCAGAGGAGCATACTTTTCCCAAGAAGGGAGGAGTGCTATAACCCTGTACACAAAAGCTGGATACATGTGTGACATCAGGTCACTGGTGTGTTACAATTCAAATAGTGAACCAAAAGCGACAGTGTGAGCCAGTTACCAGAGGCTGCCTGTGATGTGTCACAAGGCTAGGGCACATGGCATGACATCCACTGCGCCACCTACTGGAGCCCTCGTCTACATAAAGACACTGCAGCTGGTGTCTTTCTAAAATTGTCTTCTACTGCTTACTGTACAGTTTGTATGTTCATCATTTACTTGAATGTGGATAAATAAACTTTTATTCTTAGGGGCCCCACTATTGGTTGTGTCTAGTATTAAACTGAAGGGGGGAGGGGGTAGGAAAGAAAGAAAAGAAAAGGAACTAATGACATCAGCTGCATTGGGACTCAGCAGTGATAAGTGAAAATGTGTGCTGGACTGGGACTTGAGCCCTGGATCTCCTGCTTTCCTACTCACTGGGCAGCTGCATTAACTACTGCACCACCTGAACACAGGGTTTATCAGAAATTTGTGGACTATCTTGGCACACTCCCTGGCTGACTCAAATTCCAACCTAGTGGCACCTGCTATAGTCCCTGTCTGTGTCCTCCACGCTTGCTAATTTTATATTCCCACTGGAGGTTGAAGGTACTGAAGGTTGTGGATTCACTTCACATTGAGGGAAATCAGTAATAAGAAGGCATGGTGTCTGTTCTTTTGGATATATCTGAATGAACAGGCACCACACATTCAACCCTTCCTTCCCTGTGAAGGGGTTAGGAAGAGGGGTACCTATTTTTGAAGGGCTCCTAGACCTATGACTAATTACTATTCACAGTCATGTGAATGAGTGGTAAATGGTATCAACAAGGGATAATAGTACTTGAGGTACATTTGGTGTCTTTGGTACAGCAAGTAACTCATCCTGCTCCTGAGCACAGAATACACATGGGGGCAGAGTTGTGGTTAGTGCAATGTTTTACAGAATAGTAAATAGTAACTGTTAATTAAGCTTGGTGATTCTATTTTAATTTTTGGATCTGCTATGCTCCAAGGACTATAGGTTCCCATTAAGAACTTAAGTACTTAACACTTAACAAAGTGATTTCCTTTATGACAGGAGAAAAACCTAGCACTAAATTATGGAGTAAATTACTTATTATCTGAAGTTACTTGGAACTTTTGAGCCTCAGACTTTTTTCTGTGTTTATGATTACTAAGAAACACACATTACAGACTCAAAATAGTGGCCATTTATGGCAACGGCAGACTATTTACACTGCTATTGAAACAAGGAAACTAAATGTAACATGATATGGTAGTTATAGTAGGCACAAAACAAAGTATTACACAACACTGGTTGACTTTGTATGAGCAATGCCTGAGTCACAATCATGTAGTTTCAAACACTTCCTTAGAACAAACTGATCAGTGATTAGAGGAAGAGGTGAAAATATTGCATCAATTACATTGGGATGAGGAGAAATAGTTTTCCAAACCAGATACTGCTGCTGTAATTTGTAGAATGTGCAACTCTAACTCACAATGTTTGATTTTTCTACAAAATATATTCTGAAAGACACTTGAAAACTTCCCAAAATTCTCAAAAATATACCTGAAACCAAATTTGAAGCATTTTCCTTGACTAGTTTATGTTCCTTTTTTTGCAGTAACAGTATAGGTAAACTTAATTGTGGTATGAAAATGTAATTCACTGAAATGAATGTAAGAAATGCACCACCCTGACATTTGCTTTAAAAAATTTAGGGAAACTACAAAAAAAAAAAAAAAAAAAAACAAAACAAAAAAAAAAACCTAAATCTAGGTGGCCAGATGGGGATTTGAATTACCGCTCTCAAGAGTACAAGTCTAGCGTCTTAACCAATGTGCCACCTCAATTGGTATGAATGGAACAGAAGACAACAGAGCACTGCAGTGGTCTTCACTCAGTTGTAGTGTGTGATAGAGAGGACAAACAGACGTTACATAATTTTGCAGAAGAAGTTGTAGTAAACTAAACTACACTGCAAAATGATAAAGCAACCTAGTGTGCCATATATGGCCATGTGGGTCTCACTTGACTGTTCCTTGGTTGTGAATCTGCACTCTGTTCAGCCTCAATGCACTTTTCTCTCACCCTACTACACCTTAAGCTGTGTTTTACTGTAGTACACCACCATGCTTCCTTATGTGTGTGGAAGGACAAACCACCTGTTGGATTGCAGTCAACAAGTGCTCACTCACATGAGGATAAGTGAGGGAAGTGAATGAGGGAACTGCCAGTTTCCTGGAGTCAAGTCATGTGGAAAGCGAATGGTGGGAATGAGTGCCACTCACTTGGCTTTGCCACACAGATGCAATGCTGTAATAGAAGTATTGTTCATAAATGAATACTTCTGAATTGATATAAAGTTGATACATGTTTGTTTATCTGATTTCCACGATTTTTCCATGTTATTTCAAATGGTTCTTACAAATAGACCATAGCAGACATCTTCTCCTTAACTTGCTTATCATTAAAGTTTCTGAAATTGATTAAGTTCTTATCATGTATGTTTATTATTATTATTATTATTATTATTGTTGTTGTTGTTGTTACAGCTCTAATTTCCATTTTTATCCTGAAAATTCATTGATAGTGATTTTACTATTCAAAATTTTTTAAAGTTTGTTAATATCATGATGTATTCTACAAATCTGTGCCATCAACGCAAAAGTCCAGCTGGGGGACAGGGAGGGATTACTTTGAAATGCCATCTACTGGTAAGAAAATGGAACTATTCCTCCAGCAATATTTTCAGTACATTTGTCCCATAGCTTATTTACTGAGTGATAGTGTGACACCAGCTGCTGTTGTGATGAGCTACTTTATTTGTTCGTTGGCAGAATGATTCATTTTAGCAGATACTGGTTGTTCAACATTTTAGAAATAATATTTTTTTATTATTAAAAATGTTCCACTTCTCTCTGCGCATTTCTCTAAAAACCACAATGTCCAACTGGGAATAAATTTTGAGTTTTAGTTCTTGAACTTTTTGATCACTCAGTACAAAATCTGTCTGTATTTCACTTGTAATGTTGTGTTGCAGATAAGAAATCCTCCTCATATTTCTTCTTCTCTTGGTTCTTCTTCATCAATGAAAATAGCTTTTTGTTCCAAAAATGTGAGATTTCACAACCTTTACATGTTCCTGTTGACTGGATGAAATGTGTCATTGCAGAAGCTAGTTCTACTTCACATACTGCAGCCACTATGAATCATCAGTTTAGATTACTTTTTCATGAAATGGTACTCTGTAGAGGCATCATCTCTCATTTTCTTCACTGTTTTTGTACCCATGACTCTTGTTATCTAGACCTGTCACTTTCATTACTGGAGGCTGTGTTATTAACTGAAAATTCTAGTGAACTGGACATTCAACTGTGCCTCTATAGTTTCTTTTGTCCAGCATACTGAGCAGTTTTCTCTTGAAATCAGTCCAGAATATTTGTTGCTATAATTTTGTAGAAGTTCTTCCAGTTTTTTGTTTACTCCTTATCCCAAATGTGGAAACATTTACTATTAATCTTTGAGAATGAAGAATATTTATTAGCCACTGGTCATTTTGCAGTGTTTTGTTATTGTTACATAAACGTACAGAATGTAATAATATGGCAGATTAGAATAAAACATCCGAAAACCTAATTTTATCATTGTATGTCTCAAAGAGGTCTTTAATGTTGTGTAATGAATTCTCTGATAACTAGATGTACGATTTTACTTTCAAATTTCTATGTAGCATAGACTGAGCAGTGAGTCTTGTTCCTTCTGTAGTGCTAAAAGAGATAAATATCTGCTTATGGAGAATAAAAAGTGTTCTCTTAAATTATTAAATTTATTTCTGAGCAGTTAAATTTATTATTTTTGAGTAACTGTGATCAGTTTCAAACCAAAGAAGGCTTCATTGGTGTATTTAATGTCTGCAAATATACCAGGTCATCATAAAGCAGCACAACAGCATTGCCATACCAAATGGTGCTGCTTTACGATTAAGTTGTACACTTACAAATGCATAATACATTGCTTACCACACTATGTGCCTGAAGATGAAGCCTTCTGGGCTTTCATATCAATGGAAAATGGTAAAAAGTAATAAATACTGTTGATTGGAGATAGAAAATGTCAATAAAAGAGAATAAATTCTTCCTATTCTCTGTCATAATCAGAGATTGACAATTTGTGATACATTCTGAGTGGTCTCCCTCTGTGCAAATTCCCTTTTTTGGACAACATGTACCTTGGCATATCTGAGTTAGCCATAACTTTAATTGTACGTAGGTGAACTTTCTCCCAGTCAACAAGTTATTTAACAGAGAGCAATGAAACATATGTGTACAATTGCCCTATTGTAAGCCTGAAAGAAAAAGAAGACAACTGTGATCCATACGACAAGCCTTGTAATTTATACAATCAATTTGCTATATTTAAAATGTTTGTGAAGTGAGAGGAATGTCTCCATACAAGCAACATATTCATATGTAATGTCTTCATTCCACTGTAGGTAATATATCTGAGAGTATTATTCAAATTTGAATATCTAATGGTATCATTTCATAATTTTTATTCCTAATAAACTTTGCTGTTTTATATGTTTTAATTTTAAATGCTAGTTTTGAAGCCAGTGATATTACTTACCAATCCATCCCAACTTCAGGCCCAGCTGCACATGCAGTGGGAAGTGTGTATTTATAAGCCATGGCTCAATATGTGGCTTCAGATGGGGTATGAGAAAATCATCATCATTGATATACAATGTAACATCTGAATCAGGACCTTCTGGTACTTCAATTACTGTTTTTATGGTGGAATCCAATTTTTTTAATAGGAATGATTTTATCCATTGAAGTGAAGAATGATTATCCTGTTCAGCAGCAACTGTCTGTGAACTGACCTACAAGAAAAATGACAGAATGTAAGAAAAAATAAAGCATCTAAATTTATGTGAAATGTGCGGTTTGGCACAGCCTTCCTGTGGAGAAATGAAGATTGATAGTTTCTTTTCTGCCTGAAAATTAAAACAAATTCCATTTCATTCCCAACTACACACATCAAAAAATGTTTTGCACCACCCCGGTTCCCAGAACTCATGAAGATAGATGTTGACTGTGGATATCGTATCACAGACACAGTCCCTTTGACTGTTCACAAATGTCACTAATCCCACCCAAAGATGTAAACAACCATGCATGAGCGGCGCCTATTAGATGGAGGGGGTCTGACAGCCGATCAGTTCCAGTCATTCCACCAGGGAGGAGGTGCATAGCTCATGTTGTCCGTAGTTCAGCCATGTCTAGACAGTCAATACTGTGGTTTGATCATGTCTGCATTGTTACTTTGTGCCAGGAAGAGCTCTCAACAAGGGACATGTCCAGGTGTCTCGGAGTGAACCAAAGCGATGTTGTTCGGACATGGAGGAGATACAGAGATACACAGAGAAAGGAACTGTCGATGACATGCCTCGCCCGAGGGCTATTACTGCAGTGGATGATTGCTACCTATGGATTATGGCTTGGAGGAAACCTGACAGCAACACCACCATTTTGAATAATGCTTTTTGTGCACCCACAGGACATCATGTTATGACTCAAACTGTGTGCAATAGGCTGCATGATGCACAACTTCACTCCAAACGTCCATGGTGAGGTCCATCTTTGCAACCATAACACCATGCAGTGTGGTACAGATGGACCCAACAACATGCTGAATGGACTGCTTAGGATCAGCAACATGTTCTCTTTACCGATGAGTGTCACATATGCCTTTAACGAGACAATCATCAGAGATGTGTTTGGAGGTAACTCAGTCAGGCTGAACACCTTAGACACACAGTCCAGTGAGAACAGCAAGGTGGAGGTTCCCTGCTGTTTTGGGGGGTATTTTGTGGGGCTGATATATGCCGCTGGTGGTCATGGAAGGCGCTGTAACAGCTGTATGATATGTAAATGTCATCCTTCGACCAATAGTGCAACCATATTGGCAGCATAGTGGCAAGGCATTAGTCTTCATGGATGACAATTCATACCCCCATTGTGCACATCTTGTAAATGACTTCCTTCAGGATAATGACATTGTTTGGCTAGAGTGGCCAGCATGTTCTCCAGACATGAAACCTTTCAAACATGCCTGGAATAGATTGAAAAGGGCTGTTTATGGATGACATGACCCACCAACCACTCTGAGGGATCTATGCCGAAACACTGTTCAGGAGTGGGACAATCTGGGCCAACAGTGCCTTAATGAACTTGTGGATAGTATGCCATGACGAATACAGGCCTGCATCAATGCAAGAGGATGTGCTACTGGGTATTAGAGGTATCGGTGTGTACAGCAATCTGGACCACCACCTCTGAAGGTCTCACTGTATGGTGGTAGAACATGCAATGTGTGGTTTTCATGACCAATAAAAAGGGTAGAAATGATGTTTGTGTTGATATCTATTCCAATTGTCTGTACAGGTTCTGGAACTCTCAGAACCGAGGTGATGCAAAACTTGTTTTTGATGTGTATATATAAAGCAGAAGATTAAACTCTATTTGTTGTTGTAAAATTTAGAAGTAAAGCAAACAGTAGGACTAGTGTATTTTAGGCTTCAAGTTTTAAATGATTTGTGCAAATTCCAGAATTCAATGTACCAGAATTAAGGAGGAAAAGGCAGAAAAACAAGTTTACTTCTGTAAATGGTACTATAGAAATGGAAAGGTCACATAGAACCTGGAGTCAAGGGAACCATAAGAAGGCAAAGTGAAAAGTTCTTAATCTGGTAGTGAAAGTTTGTGTTATTCAGATAAAAATCCACTTATTTCCCAATTTACTGCCCAGTTAAGTCAATATACATCTACCAATGTTTTTATAGTGAATATATTCAATCCATCAAGTGTCATTCTGCATTGTTGTTAAGATCTTCAGCCTAAAGCCTGGTTTGATGTAGCTCTTCTGTGAAATTACTGGAATCTACTTCCACTTGAATCTGTTTACCATAGTCAAGCATAGATATTCCTTCACAAATTTTTTCCCTACACATTTCCTTCCATTATTAAATTAACTATTTCGTGGTGCCTCATGGTAAGTGTCATCAGACTAACCCTTCTTTTAGACAGGTGGACACATTTGTGGAGTTCCCCAAGGAAGTATACTTGGACCATTCTTGTTTATAGTATATATTAATGATATAACACAGCCACAAAACTCCAAACTTGTGAACTATGCTGATTATACATCTTTTATTAGCTGGGGCTGTACAGAGCGGGCAGCATTCCAAAGCAACAAAGAGAACTTTGAAATGATCACAGAGTATCTAACAGTGAATAAGCTTACACTGAATAAGGACAAGACTGTAGTAATAAAGTTCTTACTACATTTTACTAATACTCATACTCAATCACGCTTACACTGAATAAGGACAAGACTGTAGTAATAAAGTTCTTACTACATTTTACTAATACTCATACTCAATCACTTTCTACAGTTGAAACATCTGACAAACATAAGTTTTTAGGCATATTGATTGATGAACATCTCACTTGGAAAGAGCATATCAGCTCCACCTGTAAAAAGGTTTCTAGTAATATTTACTTACTAAAACATCTTGCCCTTGCCCTTAAACAAGTGTATTATGGGTTAATACACTCACATCTGCAATGTGGGATCGAGATCTGGGGTGGGGCACCCACTGTCTATATGGATCACATTTTCAGGCTTCGAAAGAGAGCAGTTAGGATAATTGCTAATATAAGCAAACGCCAGTCCTGTAGGTACTATTTCAAAAATTATAAATTACTGACTGTTTACTCATTGTATGTAGTGAAGACCATAATGTTTGTAAAAGAGAATGAGGAAAATAGTGTAAAGATCAGTGACACCCATAATTACAATACTCGAGCCAAAAGTGACTATCATAGGATACGGACTAACAAGAAAGCTACAGACCACAGTCCATATGTAACTGGGAGACAATTCTATAATAAGTTGCAAAAAAATATAAAGCAACTCCAAGGCAATCTTTTTAAGGGCAAGATGAAAAATTTGTTAATAGAAAGATGTTTATACTCATTAAAAGAATTCTGAGCTGCAGTACTGTTAGTTTATTCTTTTACATACTGCAGTATATTAGTGGTGGTATTGTTATAATTGGCTAATTGATGTATATAATCATTATATGTATGGAGTGATATATAATGTGCTAATGTGTTTATAACATTATTGCATGGAATGATATACAATGTGCTACTTGATGTATATATTCATTCTTGGAATAACATGATATTGATACAATTGTGCAAAAAATGACAATGTCCATGACTGTAAAGTTAACATGGACAAATAAACATTATTATTATTATTATTATTTATTTATTTCCTTTTTCTCCAATTTTATTCAGTAGCTTATCATTACTTATCTGATCGATTAATCTTATCTTCAACATTATTCTTTAGCACAACATTTCAGAAGGTTTCATTCCCTTCTTGTCAGTACTGATTATCATCCACATTTTCCTTCCATATAAATTATTCCATAACATCTGCAAAATATCCATATATGACTGCTCCAAATTCAAAATGTTTTCCAGGCACAAATATGCTTAGATACTGGAATAGGTGAAATTCAGAGGATGCCAAATCTGATGAACTGGGTGCTTATTTCAATAATTTGCACTTAAATTCAGCAACTTTCCCATGGCCAAAGCACCTTCACAAGTAGACACACTGTTCAAAGGAAAAGGATTTTTTTTTACTTTGCAACAAGGTCCTCTTCTCAGGCTTTTTGATAATCAGTTGATCCATAAGACTTATTTAGCATTTGCCAATTATAGCTTTAACCTTTACAAGATAATTAATAAGAATAATTATGTTTATTGCCCAGGATATGCTGACCATAACATTTACGCAGATGAGACTTATTACATATTTTTGGTGCGAGGCTAGTACTTTGAGTGCTTTGACCATTGTGGACAGCTCCTCATTCTGCATGAAAGTAAACCTCTCAAAAAATCAGTCCCCACCTGGAAGGGTTAATGACTAGAGACTCACTGGAATCTGTAAACATAAAGTGCTGCAGATGGATTGGAGCCCAGTATGAGGTTAACACTAAATTTTATTTATTCATAAATGAATTCTCATCCTTCTTTGAAGAAGATTTTCAGAAACGGTTTGTTATAAACAATACTTTGACAACCCTGAACAAAGCTTGGATCACAGAAGTAATTAAACAATCACACAAACTTTGTATCTAAGCCCACAACAAAAATTGGTCACTATAAAATGTGCTGTAAGAACTTAAAGAAGTTGATGCAAAAAAATCAGAAGCATTATATTACGAACAAGAAAATGACGACTCTAATAATAAATGGAAGACTAGTTGACACATTGTTAGGAGGGAGATGGACAGGAACAGAAGAACTTTAGAAGACTTCACAATCAAACATGAAGGAAATCTTGTATGCAATCCTGAAAAACATATCATTTTGATGATCAAGCAGCTGCAACCCAAATTCCACATGGTGAATATAATCATTTACACTGGCTGTTAAAATACTTTTATTAAAAATCACTACTGCTTTCACATCAGTAGAGACAATGTTTTTAAAAATCTATCACCTGATCATGCACCTCTACTCTTGTGAAATGGATAGCGACTATTTACTAAAAGTATTTTTAACCTCCAGTGCAGAAGATTTTATTCACTAATCCTGGAAACATAGCTAATACTTATAATCATGGCTCAATACAGTCAGTGAACACAATGTTTCCTGATGGAATCTCACATGATAGCCAATATTTTAAGCACACACTACTTGTCAGTATCAGAACAAATATGCTTCAAGGGCTTTGTTTATGAAATCTTGAGTCTTATGCAAAATACTATCACCAAAAATATCAGTAAAAGTCATATTAGCTCTATCATAGTACCTGTAATTGAAAGAACAATCATCTCTCTGAAGAATAAAAATTCCACTGGAGTAGATGATATTTCTAGCAATTTGTTGAAACACTGCTGTGCTTCTGTAAGCAAGGAACTGTGCCTGACAGACTCAAATATGCTCTTGTGGAACCCTTCTTCAAGAAAGGTAAAAAATCGAAGTTACAAATTACATGCAAATTTCTCTCCTGGCTGCGTTTTAGAAGATACTAGAAAAGCTCATGTACACAAGAATTTTGCAACATTTAGATATATTTAAAAATCTCAGCAAAAGACAGTTTGGTTTCTGAAAGTATATGTCAACTAAACAAACCATCTATGTTTTATAAAAAAAGTTCTGAAGTCTTTAAATGAGAAAATGGTGACAGCAGGATTATTTTATGATTTATCAAAATTCTTTGACACTGTGAACCATCAAATACTATTAACAAAGCTAACCTTTTATGAATAAGTGATGTATCAAATAGATGGCTACAGTCATACCTCAAAAGTAGGAAGCGGAAAGAAGTATTAAACAGCATGGTGATATGTTTCATCAGAATGAAGAATCATCAAGTATGGAGTATCACAAGGATGCATTCTTGGTTGTTTAATGTTCCTGACATTTATCAGTTACTTACCACAATGTACAAAGCTACAGTTTTAACATGTTTTCAGATGACACCAACATTATGATTGATTGTTATACATGTGAAAATCTTCAAGGATCTATTAATAATATTGTCATTGATTTAGTAAATGGTTTAGTGTCAGTGAGCTCTCATTGAATGTTAATAAAATTAACTATATTCAGTTGAATGTAACTGCCAAAACAGAGGAAGAACTATGTGCCACAAAGACAACAGAAAGTTGTGTGAATGAATGTGTGGGTGTTTCTCTTTCTTTTCCTGATGGGGGCTGGGGCCAAAAGCTATAATCTAAATGTCTTTTATTTGTGCATGTCAGCTACTTTACATGTCATCTTTATGTTAAGTAGCAATCTATCTTTTCCTTACATTGGAGATCATTCAATAATATTTTGTTGCAAATGGAGTCCAACAAGCAGACATATTTAAGCTAAAAAGCATAATACTTGTTTATTAATAATAAAAAGTGATTCCTTTGGGGCTGTCAAGACATCTCACAAATAATATAGAATGCTTTTGCATAAATTGGGTTGACTTTACATTTTATTTTTTTACACATATGGAGCAAATAGATATTATGATGGTATTAAGATAACACATAATGTTTTTGTGATGTAATTCTTAAATTTGCTTGTGGTGGCCTGTGCAAGAATTCATACAATTTTTTGATTGTGATGCATTAGCATCACATATGCAGATTATTGAAAATATAATTTATAGTGGCAGAAGTTACACTTGTTTATCTCAATTTAATTGTAGGCTAGTAATAAGTTAATCTATAATTTCAAATAATGTTG
This sequence comes from Schistocerca americana, assembly GCF_021461395.2. Classification (NCBI taxonomy): domain Eukaryota; kingdom Metazoa; phylum Arthropoda; class Insecta; order Orthoptera; family Acrididae; genus Schistocerca; species Schistocerca americana. The sequence continues at coordinate 93,338,134 of NC_060130.1, forward strand.
ATATAAGGTGGCATGTTAATGATTAATATATTATGATGTTGTATTGTTTTGATTTGAGATTTTACGAAAAATATTGTATAAGTATGATTTGGAAAATGGCTTCAATGTATGCCAAAATGATATTATCAGTTGTAGCTTTGAAATAAAGGTTGCAGCAAAAATTAAATATTCATACATTACTGGTACTAGTACTTGGCAAATTTAAAGAACTTAAGATTTTTCACTACTTACATTTGTAATTTAGACGTATTAGACAACGTAAGCCTTCCATATTATGTAAGAAAGGAGAATAATTACTTAGGAAATAATAATAATCAAATATCTTATGTTTTGGTTGAGGTTTATCAATAAATTATGCAATAAGGGTTATTGGAAGAGACCATTTCATTATGCTTTACATGTTTCAGATAGTTATATTTTTGTAGGTGCTGTATCAATAAAATTTTAAGTGCTACAAATTATTATTTTAATGAGCTGAAATATCTGTTTATTGTATATTAATTGGTAGTATAGTTTCAAAAGAGAATAATAGCTAATATTTAAATATTTTCATTGCACCATTGTTATAGTATTTGCCAGTTAGTCATATACTTACATTTTCAAGTTCAAAGGAGGCTGTGTATCTACGAAGTATGCCCATTGAAACTGATGATCTGTAGCAGGCTTCTGTGAGAGGTGTTTGATTTCCCCATTCCAGTTTCAGCTCCTGTTTCTCAATAGCACATTGTGAATGGGGCCAAGCATCAGCATTTCTTGCCACAAGAAACTCGCCACTTAAATTTAATTTTAAAGTTAAATCATGATCTGAACATCCCATGCTACCATGGGTTCCAAAAATCACTTTGAAGTGACCAGTGATGTTTTCTGATGGGCTAGTTAGTAGAAGCTGATGTGCGTTTACAGCTGGAGCTAGAATTTCGCCATCAATACAAACCTGTTGAAACAAAACATAAAATGAGACATATATGGATGACGTTTTCTGTGCATAGATACTTTTCTGTTGAGTACTCTGACCTGGACCTTGAGCTACAACATAACAGTGCACTGGGACAAGGATCCTTGTAATCATAGTTCCAGTACCAATCTTACTGCAACAAAATATGAGTGATGGTCAATAACCTAAAGAATAATAGCCTAGTTAAAGCAACCATATGCTACAGATACAGTTTTTTACACTTTGGTAGTAATTCCATGATACTTAGAAGGTCTACATTACTTTATGGATGGCAGCAACTTTTAGTTGCTTGAAGTATGAAACCAATACCCTCCTTTTCATAGTCAGTCAGCTTTGTCATTAGTACTATCTGTGTTTAAAGTATGACCTAGGTGTAACTTATGTTAACTTCCCCCATAAATAGTCTTACTACGTATTCTCAGAAATGGTGTCTAATAGTTGTAAACCTACTGCAGTTTTACTCACACAGTGATGGCACATTGATGTAAAGATGGAAAACAAGTAATAAATGAAATGTGTATTTTATATTTAGTTTTATGTTGGTATATAATTTTAGTAAAAAATGCTTTGTACATGAACTGTATTTTGTATTACTATACTACATTGTATGGGGGCTTGTTTTTCAATTTCCTATTACATAATTGTTAATTGTCATCCTTTGCTCGCAACAAAACCAACCAATAAGGTCAAATCCTATTTCATAATTCTGTAAATGTTGACTAAGTAGCATTCCCTTAAAACTAATTCTATTATACTTATTGTATGGCATGAACATGTTAATGTATGTAATGTATTATGTCATCCATATATCACAAATTGTCCAGTTTTTATCTGTTGGTGCAGGCAGCCATCCATGACAATTTACAGCATACTGTTTCTTTTGTATTCAATTTGTGTGAACTTTGCAGCTATGATTACTTAGTATATACTACTTTGATGTTACATTTCTTCAGTTCATTCCAATGTTAAAGAAAGTATGTCCCTGCTACATTAGTTGTAACTGACGTCAGCCAGTGTAAACCATGATCTGGTGGCAACTCTCAGCACTAGGTTTCGTTATGCTCCAAATCCAGATGTCAATCACTCTGTTACTGCCACTGCCACTGTAGCATCCGAAATGTGAAATAATTTGGGTGGAGGTCACGGTTAAAGCAGGCTCAGACATAGTAATTGGATGTCTCGTGGTAATAACATATTAGACCATCTGGTGACAAACAGACCCGAACTATTTGAAACAGTTAACGCAGAACAGGGAATCAGTGATCATAAAGTGGTTAATGCATCGATGATTTCAGCCGTAAATAGAAATATTAAAAAAGGTAGGAAGATTTTTCTGTTTAGCAAAAGTGACAAAAAGCAGATTACAGAGTACCTGACAGCTCAACACAAAAGTTTTGTCTCAAGTACAGATAGTGTTGAGGATCAGTGGACAAAGTTCAAAACCATCGTACAAAATGCGTCAGATGAGTATGTGCCAAGCAAGATCGCAAGAGATGGAAAAGAGCCACTGTGGTACAACAACTGTGTTAGAAAACTGCTGCGGAAGCAAAGGGAACTTCACAGCAAACATAAACATAGCCAAAGCCTTGCAGACAAACAAAAATTATGTGAAGCTAAATGTAGTGTGAGGAGGGCTATGCGAGAGGCGTTCAGTGAATTTGAAAGTAAAGTTCTATATACTGAAAAATCCTAAGAAATTTTGGTCTTATGTCAAAGCGGTAGGTGGATCAAAACAAAATGTCCAGACACTCTGTGACCAAAAAGGTACTGAAACAGAGGATGACAGACTAAAGGCCGAAATACTAAATGTCTTTTTCCAAAGCTGTTTCACAGAGGAAGACTGCACTGTAGTTCCTTCTCTAGATTGTCACACAGATGACAAAATGGTAGATATCGAAATAGATGACAGAGGGATAGAGAAACAATTGAAATCGCTCAAAAGCAGAAAGGCCACTGGACCTGATGGGATACCAGTTTGATTTTACACAGAGTATGTGAAGGAACTTGCCCCCCCTTCTTGCAGCGGTGTACCGTAAGTCTCTAGAAGAGCATAGCATTCCAAAGGATTGGAAAAGGGCACAGGTCATCTCCGTTTTCAAGAAGGGACGTTGAACAGATGTGCAGAACTATAGACCTATATCTCTAACGTCGATCAGTTGTAGAATTTAGGAACATGTATTATGTTTGAGTATAATGACTTTTCTGGAGACTAGAAATCTACTCTGTAGGAATCAGCATGGGTTTCGAAAAAGACAGTCGTGTGAAACCCAGCTCGCACTATTCGTCCACTAGACTCAGAGGTCCATAGACATGGGTTCACAGGTAGATGCCGTGTTCCGTGACTTCCGCAAGGCGTTCGATACAGTTCCCCACAGTCGTTTAATGAACAAAGTAAGAGCATATGAACTATCAGACCAATTGTGTGATTGGATTCAAGAGTTCCTAGATAACAGAACGCAGCATTTCATTCTCAATGGAGAGAAGTCTTCCAAAGTAAGAGCGATTTCAGGTGTGCCGCAGGGGAGTGACATAGGACAGTTGCTATTCACAATATACGTAAATGACCTTGTGGATGACATCGGAAGTTCACTGAGGCTTTTTGCAGATGATGCTTTGGTGTATCAAGAGGTTGTAACAATGGAAAATTGTACTGAAATGCAGGAGGATCTGCAGCGAATTGACGCATGGTGCAGGGAATGGCAATTGAATCTCAATGTAGACAAGTGTAATGTGCTGCGAATACATAGAAGGATAGATCCCTTATCATTTAGCTACAAAATAGCAGGTCAGAAACTGGAAGCAGTTAATTCCATAAATTATCTGGAAGTACGCATTAGGAGTGATTTAAAATGGAATGATCATATAAAGTTGATCGTTGGTAAAGCGGATGCCAGACTGAGATTCATTTGAAGAATCCTAAGGTAATGCAATCCGAAAACAAAGGAAGTAGGTTACAGTACGCTTGTTCGCCCACTGCTTGAATACTGCTCAGCAGTGTGGGATCCGTACCAGATAGTGTTGATAGAAGAGATAGAGAAGATCCAGCGGAGAGCAGCGCACTTTGTTACAGGATCATTTAGTAATCGCGAAAGTGTTATGGAGATGATAGATAAACTCCGGTGGAAGACTCTGCAGGAGAGATGCTCAGTAGCTCAGTACGGGCTTTTGTTAAAGTTTCGGGAACATACCTTCACCGAAGAGTCAAGCAGTATATTGCTCCCTCCTACGTATATCTCGCGAAGAGACCATGAGGATAAAATCAGAGAGATTAGAGCCCACACAGAAGCATACCAAAAATCCTTTCCATGAACAATATGAGACTGAAATAGAAGGGAGAACCGATAGAGGTACTCAAGGTACCCTCCGCCACACACCGTCAGGTGGCTTGCGGAGTATGGATGTAGATGTAGATGTAGAAACCATGAAGCAGCAAGATCTATACTTTTATCTTGTTTGTGTCATGTGTACTTAAAGTTGAACATACTTTATGACAGAACACCTGACATGCCACTATAATGCCTCAACTTTTTTATGGTACGTTTTTGTTTTAAAATTTTTACTTGTTAGAGGCATTCATTATTATATGTTGACTTTGGATTATATCCATTCATATGAGCAGAATTTAAAAGAATTGTTATTTTACAACATATTGTATAGTACTCATGTGACAGAGTGGTGTAAGCATTGTATGATGTACTACCACTGCCCAGTTTTAAATTATTTGTCACTGAGCCATTCTGTATGCCCTACTACATTTTTTTAGTTTTTGACTATAGGCATGTAACCTCAACTTATTTTGTTTTCAGGGATCATATGATGACAGTTTATATAGCTGAAACTAGTAATCCAGTAATTGTGTTAACATAGTGTTCTTGGAAAATAAACTGGTTTTCAAAAGAAAACTGCAGTACAAAATTACAGCTCACTTCCTGCACTGAATGATCTTGTCAGGTAACCATTCAGTGCAATTATTGTCTTCCAGTAAAAGTATCGTTTCTGTTCACCTCATTGCATATTCCTTCTAATTACCTCCTATACTGCAGTGTACTGTACTGTATAAGTTTTTCAATGTATGATACAAGTTTCATTGGGCTATGTTACTTGGCAGTGACAAAGCATGTGAAAGTAACTTTTGTCCTTAAGTTTTTCCTACCAGTGTATATTGCAGATTTAATACACCTTCCAGGTAATAATTAATGTCACATGCAGGACACTGGTTAAGTAAAAATTAATTTTACAACTTTTCATTTAATTAACATACATCACAGTGATATTTAGTGCCATTTTGATTGCATCATTTGTTTTAACTCTTAACCTTGTGTAATTGTGCAGTATTTTGTTAAATTTTGTTTCCCTTCTCATTAGGTACCTGATAAACTTTTAGTTTTAAATTTATTAATATGTGTCCCTTAACCATAAATGGTCTTTTATATACATGAGGATGCTCATAGCCTCACTGTTGAGTGCCCTTAAACCACCCACCCACCCACCCACCCACCCACTCACTCACCCACTCACCCACCCACCCACCCACTCACTCACTCACACACTCACTCACTCCCTCTCTCTCTCCCTCTCTCCCCCCCTCTCCCCCCCCCCTCTCTCTCTAAATAAATGGTGCACTAAATCACAAATGCGTCAGTTATAATGCAAGCTCAGTGGCTCAAGAGATAACAGTTCATGTTATCATACTGACTGAGGACAGAAATTATTGCACATCTGATGCTGGTGAGAAATGGGGGGTACTGTTCAGGATGGCTAGGCACTGGTGGAGAGACTGTGTTGAAACAGGACATATCAGACAAAAATAGTGGGAGTGGGTGACTCTGTGCATTCACAGAGAAAGATGACTGACATACTATTGACAACATATGTGCCCCTGTCAACAGGGAGAGTTCTGTTTCCTGACAGTACTGGAACTGTGGGAAGAAGGCTGGAAGATAATGGGCTTTTATGCTGAAGAGCTGCTATAAAACAATGCTTGACTGTTTATCATAAGAATATGCTGACTTTGACTTGAGCAGAGTCATATTTTCTGATGAAAATATATTTTCTTCTGTTATCAGTTTTGCAGTTCAGGTGAGATATAAATAAATTGATTGTGTATAGTATCGTAAATGCAATTGTATTTTATAAAAATAGCTTTACATTATTGTAGTGCAGAACATGCATGAATGCATGATAAAAAATATCTTTTGTGTTTTAGGGCTAAATTTGTTTGAGCTTGGATTTGTTAAATGAATGTCTTTGTTGAATTTGTGAGCAGTTTTGTTAATAGGTGAACAGTTTTAATATTACTAGGAGTACCAGCCATTTGAAGAGCATTTTGATTTGAAGAATCTCATCCAAAAAGAGAGAATTGGATGCTTTTCTGTTGGAATTTGGGACTACATCTTGGCTCAGGGACAGGGTCCCTGTAAAAAACTGATGGTCTTCTTATTGGAAAGGCATATGTTAATATTCTAGAATACATAATGAAGCCAAGAGTTGAGCTGCTGTATCATCAGGGAGACATCTGTTTCCTGCAGGTACGAAGAGCAAATAGCGCAAAAGTTTGTTTCATAGTTTTCATTCATTCATATCCTAAAGGCTACTGCTTGTCAAAGCTACCACTTTACTCCATCATTTGGTGTTCTCTTAATGCCACCTACATAGTTGATGCACTCTGTTCTAGTCATGATGACCTGAAAGCACAGTTTCCTTTGTCACCCTAATAGTTTCAAGCCCCATATGTTTTCACTAGATTCGTTGATGAGGATGGTGATGTGTCTAAAGATGTATCAAATGAATTGCATCTTCTGTATTTTTATTTTGTCCACTAGCTTTTTCCCCACAGCTCTGCCTGTGTATGCATTCAACACAGATGTTGAATACACCTTGTACTCCTCCTCTCTGCGACCACCTCTTCTCCCTCTGTCTGTTCATCTCATTCTTCTCCCACTCTCTTTGTCTATTCTGTTGACCTCTCTCTCTGCACATATCTACCTCCCCCCTTCCTCCGATCATATCCTCCTCCCCCACTCTCTTTCATCTCCGACTCCCTCTCTTCCTTTTCCACCTACCCAACAGCCCTCAACACCTTCCACCTGCCTCGTGCCTCTCCCCCTCCTCCCCTGTCTCTGTGCATTTCCCCCTCCTCCTCACTCTGTCCGCCAGCTCCGCTATCCATCGCAACCTGTCCCCAATCATCCTCATTGGCACGTGTAGCCCCTGCGATACAATTCAATAAAGTAGGAAAGTACTACTCTGACAACACACCTATCATGCAAGCCATGCTACATATCAGGGGCTTGAAAATCATTTATTTGCTCCTGATGTGCAGGCCACCATGCAAAGCACAATGATAAATCAGGCTTATGCTACTTCAACGCAACATGCCTGTCATACAGTGCAGCCCACATGTTGGGTCCTGAAAACCTGTTTATTTATATTTCCTTTGCTTCCTGTAGTGCTTTGAGATATTTGTTATTATTTCCATCCTTATTTTTCTGTTCTATTTCTCCTGTATGTAAATTACTGTAGCTACCAGAGAATTCTCTGCCTGATTCCATTTTTCATAGACAAGTGAATCCCATACAACTGATTTTGCATTGTATTTATATATTTCATCTTTGATATGTTAATTTGTTGGAATGTCTTAGTCGTAAATGCTTGTTTTGTTGTTTCTTCTGTTTATTTGTATTGAGCATCTATTATCTGTGACTATAGGCCTACTTCTGTGATAGTCTGAACAGCTTGACACAGATAACTTTAGTACCTGATGTTTTTTTATCTATGCTGATATATTCACGATTTTCCTCAGTGCCATTAATTTAATGTTCTATTTTTTTTAGCTGTTACTTTGAATTTCCTCTTTTGTATTGAATTGAATAAAACCCCATTGTCCTTTTGCTGTTCTGAATTCATAACTATTATTATGTTGTCAGAAAATCTGATGCATTGTATTTTTTCATCACTGAAATAGATATTCATTGTTCTTTCTCGTATTAACATTGAATAAAAATAGTTTATAATTACATTACATTGCTGACAGTAGACATATTTGTCAAGTTTTCTTAAATAGTTCAAATTGTCCAATGTTCTACATATCTCAGTTCGATACCAAATTGTTTGTATCTAATTGAACTGTTCAGTCTTATTGTGGCATTTGGGCTATGACAGTCATCACATGATGGACTCAGTAAATGCCATTCTTAATAAGACTCTTCAATCTAGTCCACTCTGTTATGATAGGACTTGAGTTCTTAAATGCTACAGAAAATACTAATACAGAGTGCTGATTACTAACATGTTATTTAAAAATAAATGGATTAATTAAATAGATAATTTATTTACAGGACCACAGCCAATCCACCAAAGCAGAGCTTTTCAGGATTGGTTTCAAGGTCAAAACAGAATAAAACTAATGGTATTATGATCCACAGTCACCAGACCTCAACAAGATAGGTATAGAAACCATTGCTGTGTGGACCTACAAATGCAGGTGTCCTTTGAATGAACATAGAAAACCCTTAGTGGGAGATAAAACATCATTCTACACTACTGGAATCAATGCCATGATGTCTTGAAAATTTCTCGAGTATTCAGCCAGGTAGCGTCGTCCAAAAGGTGCGATATTTCGGCAGGCTGACTTCTTGCCATGGCAAGAAGTCGGATTGCCAAAATATCGCGCCTTTTGGATGACGCTACCTGGCTGAATACCCAAGAAATTTTCAAGATTTCTGTACGCCAGGAAAACCTCAGATCACAAATCAATGCCCTGATGCCTTTGAGAAATCTTTCGTACTGATTGTGGATGGGTCGGCTATTAGCAATATACCCTTACACAAAATCCATGCAATTAATCTTCTGATAAACAATCAAGTACTGCTTTATAGCAGCTCTTCAGCATTAAAGTCCATTACCTTTCAGTTTCCTTTCCACAAGTCTTTCACTGCCAGGAATTTGGGAAATCTCTCACAAAGCACAAAGATTGTGAAATGGTAGTCCACATGTATTGACCAACAGACCTCACTCATCTCTCTCACTCCATACAATGGCTGTGTGAGTGTGTGTTCACATTTGTGCATTGTATGAACAAGTACAATTAAGATTGAAAAGAAATGCAACAGTAAGATGGCATTCAATATCACCATGAAATATTTTAAATTTGTGGGGAGTTACCAAATTAATTTTTACTCAATCTGTGTCCAGCACAAAAAATTAATTAAATAATTGGAGGATATATTAAGCCCAATATATCTAGTGCAGGCAGTGCACTCTTGAGGTCATGACTTACGAAAAGTGCAGGAAAAAAAGTGTGCCATACCACTGCAGTGTGGTTATGATAACTAACCGAGGAACAATGCTACAGATGTTAAAATATAAACTGAGAAACATTGTCTTGGTTCAGTATACAGCAAGAAGACATCACTATCTGCATGTTCTTTGAGTAGCCAAAATGAGTTTCAATTGACAGATCAAATAGAGCAGGTGGGACTGCTATCATATTGTCAAGTAGAAGAAGGTGTAATTAGATGAGTGACAAACACTAACTTCACTTAAAGAAGGTTTATTCAGCACTTAAACATAGAAGAGCACTGAACAAACAGCCTCTGGCCATGACACATACAGGATATATACAGCTACAGAACATTAGAGTACAATGATTCTTGACAATTGTGGATACTTCTAGAATATAGAAATTAAAATTGTACAGTCCAGGTGAGTTTTGAACTCACAACCCTCGATGCAACAGTTTAGTATCATAACCACTACACAACAGTGACTGTGCTACTCAACTTCTTCTGAGACACTGCACCCTCCTTAAAAGAACAGCGTCTCATTGTTACATCATCCTAGTCTGGGAACAAGTCATCAGTCCTGCATACTCTGACTCCTGATGACTGATTCTCGCCCTGGCAGTGATCTTCTTAGAACTTCTTTTGCCACTATGCTACCTTTCTGCTTGTTGCCTGTTGCTGGAGCTTTGAATTGAGCCTGGGTTGCAGAATCCTTGCAGGGCCTCATTCAAAGGGTGTGGACCGTATCTCTGGTCTTTCATTGTCTTGTGTCGGAGTCAAAATCTTCAACTTCATAAGTAACATAAGACAACTGTCTTACAACCTTAAAAGGTCCAAAGTATCACCTGATGAGCTTCTCAGAGAGACCAACATTCCGAACAGGAGTGAAGATCCAGACAAGGTCACCAGGCTGGTAGAAAACAGGGTGGTGGCTCGCATCGTACCTTCGGTGATTGTTTCTTGAGCCTGCAGCATGTGGAGTCAAGCTAACTGCTGAGCTTTCTCAGCTCTGGTTAACACCCGGCCGATGTAATCATCATCCATGTCATCAGGATGTAACGTGTCCATCATCGTAGTCACCTCATGTCCATGCACCAGGAAAAATGGCATAAATACTGTGGTGTCTTGTTTGGCAGTGTTGTAGGAAAATGTCATGAAAAGTAGCAGCTCATACAAGGTGCTCTGCTCAACAATTATGAACATTGATAGCATGTCAGCCAAGGTATTATTAAGGCATTCAGTAATCCTGTTAGATTGCAGATGGTAGGCAGTCGTCATGTGATGAGTAACGTTGCACCGACGGTTTATCTCTGTCATAAGATTTGATTGAAAAACTTTCCCTCGATCCGTAATTAATGACCTTGGGGCACAGTGTTTTAATACAATGTCTTCCACGATGAATTTGGATACCTTGGATGCTTCAGCTGCTTTCACAGCTTTTGTAATATCATAGCATGTAAGATAATCAGTGCAAACAATAATTCATCTATTGCCACTAGCAGACATTTGAAATCGTCCAAGGAGGTCAATCTCAACACACTGGAAAGGCGTTTTGGCTGGTGGAATTGGTATGAGTCGGCCAGTGAAGACTGAATGATGTCATTTTTCATCATATTCTGTACCTCGTTGCGAATTATTTGATGTTCCATTGCTGACACACTGTGTGCTCTGTGGCTTATTCATTGATGGTCTCCAGTGCTAATCCGGTGCTTCACCATCGATTTGTCTAATTTGCATTCAGAGAAATCTTGAACCATGTAGCTTCTCCTGTTGTTCCTTAGTGGGATCTGGTGATAGTCAATCTATAAGATCTTCTCTCATAGTGGTAGTGCCAATTTCGTCCACGGACTCAGCATGAGAGGTTTCTATGATGCTCAGTTGTTCTTCAGTTAATGGCTCAGTGCACATGCAAAAAAAAAAAAAAAAATGGTTCAAATGGCTCTGAGAACTATGGGACTTAACATCTGTGGTCATCAGTCCCCTAGAACTTAAAACTACTTAAACCTAACTAACCTAAGGACGTCACACACATCCATGCCCGAAGCAGGATTCGAACCTGCGACCGTAGCAGTCGCACGGTTCTGGACTGAGCGCCTAGAACCGTGAGACCACCACGGCCGGCAGTGCACATGCACATGCACCTTGAAAGGATATGCAGTTCTTGGCAACAGTTAACTATCCACAATTCAATGGATCCATTCTTAAACGAGACAACAGAGGCTGGGATGACCAAGTTATTCTTCAGTGGTATGCTTTTCTTACATTCCATTACAAGATTGATGGGTTGATGCATGGCATGACACATGACAGTTACCTTTCTAGTGCTGACTTAAGGAGTGATCACTTCATCCAGCACACACAGTCTCCACACACTCGGATGTGCATCTTACTGTCCACAGTATCTCATCTCGTCTAGCATAATCTTCAAGCAACCACAATCTATAATTACCTGAGAAGCTTTCAAAAAGTCCCATCTGAGGATGACGTCATGACTGCACTCTTGTAAGACGATGAAACTTGAGGGCTGTGTATGGCCACTTATACCCACACGAATGACACATGTTCCTGTAGGTTTTACATATTTCCCATTAGCCACCTTCAGCAGAGATGTTTTGTTGCCAATGAATACGGTTTTCTGTAACTGGTGATGATACTTCTCTGAAATGACTGAATATGATGCTCCAGAGTTGACAAGAGCTTGGGCTGGTCAGTCATCCATGAGAATATTGACATAGTTTCCTATCATTTTTGTAGTGATTGACGGCGGAGGATTTTTCTCTTTGGCGGCATCACCTCCAAGGAATGTCACACCCTTTACCTCCAGGTTGCAGCAGGTAGGTGATTGGCTGGAGCTTCTAAACGGCGATGGCGACCTGGATTGGCAATGGGGGAGCGTAATCTCCAATGGCTAGTTTGCGGCGATGGTGGCCTATGTCATCCTGCACCCACGTCTTCTTGTTTATCTTCATCATCCCAGAGTTGGCATCGGTTAAGATCAGTTTGCTGTCTTCTGGCATGGGTGTCATCAAATATCTGCTGCCTTTCTTGACACTAGTACACCACATCTCCTGGTCACTCGCAGTGGAAACAGTGCACAAACAGGTTCCTCATGCAGCACTGTAGGAATGTAACTCCTCCTGGGTCTCAACTTTTTCACCGTTTTAAAGGGGAATGAAGGACAAGAGATTGGGTTCAATGTCTGTTCCACTCCCTCCCTTATGACCTCTTGAACCTTCTCAGTTTTTTGCTCGCTGTGCAATCCAAGTACCTACTGAACTTCCTCTCTCACTATCTGATGAAGGACACTTGTGAAATCAGTTCCTTCCTCCATCTCAGATATCAATATGACATTTGAAATCTGTTCAAACTTCTTGCATGTGCATTGTCTCGATATACTGGCACCATTTTATGGAGTTGACTGTGGTTGGAACCTCCTTCAGTAGTAGGGATTGATATTTGTCCTCAGCAACACCCTTCATGAGATGTGCAACGTTATCTTCCTCCTTCATTCTAGGATCCACTATTTTATACAGCTCCAAGACGTCTTGAATGTAGGATGCTGTAGTTTCTCCTGGATGCTGTGCCCTGCACTTCAATTTATCTTCAGCCATGCACTTCTGTCATTGTGTGTTGCCAAAAAACTTGCCCAGTTCCGCCTGGAATACTTCCCAGCTTGTGAACTTCTCCTCATTGTTCTCATACCATTGCTTGGCAGTGCCCTCCAAGTAGAAAAATACGTTAGCCAAACACACGGTGTCATCCCATTTGTTAAATTTGGTTATATGCTCATATATCTTCAGCCACTTGTTTGGATCTTGGCCATCATCACCAGATGACCTGGAAGGCTGTCTCATGTGGTGGCACACAGTTGCTGTCATTCTAACATCCTCTTCTTCTTCTTCTTCTTCTTCTGTCTCCAATAGATTGCGATCTGTTGAATATGGCTCGAACTCGGGTTTCTCGCCACGTAAATGGCGGCTCTGTCATGGCCTGTTGGAAGCCACTGTGTCATCGATAATGTGCGCTATCACAAGTTCCAATACCCAGCATCTCCATCAGAATAATGTCATGTAGAATAAGGTGTAATTAGAGGAATGACAAACACTAACTTCATTTAATGAAGGTTTATTCAGCACTTGCACATACAAAAGTGTGGAGCGAACTGCCTCCGGCAAGGACACATACAATGTATATACAGCTACAGAACATGCAAGTACAATGATTCTCCACATTTGTGGATACTTCTAGAATGTACTCGAACCAAATATAGAAATTAAAGTTGTACAGTCCAGGTGAGTTTTGAACTCATGACCCTCCATGCAACAGTTTAGTATCATAACCTCTACACCACAGTGCTACTCAGCTTCTTCTGCAACAATATTATTAAGTCATCAGAATATCATCCACTCTATTTTGCTCCCATAAAAAAGAACCCTCTCACAAAGTACTATGAGGTGATACCAAAATTTATGCAACACACAAAAAGGAACTAAGGAACTTTTCAGCACTTGGTAGCAGCATATAAGTAAATAATTTTCTGAGGAACATATCAGTAACTCCCTCCTCCCATATCATAAGACGTGTTTTAGTACAAGTGAGAAAAATAAGCATGTTAGGGTTCTGAAGCATAATATGACACCAGATTCTTATTGTAGTCCTGACTGGAAAAGTTGCAAAAAGTAGTGAGCTCTACATTATTTTGTACAACAGTCTGTTTCTGTCCATGGATTCCTACAAATTGCAGTTTCTTATTTAAGAACTTGCAGACACAGAGTTCTTCAGCAGAATGAGCCCTATGTTATTTTATTAATTATGGCATTGGGAACATGCAGCAAAGCAGAGCTATCCCCAACAGCAGTGGATACCTTTGTGCATGTCTTCATATAGCACTGACTGCCAGCTGCGCAATCCTTTGCAGGAGCCATGTATCAGGGAACACAACTGTCAGAGCAGTTCAGAAATAATTCTGTAGGTTGTGAGGAGGTGGACTGAAAGGAAAATTATCATCACTTTCCAAGTCATATTCAATTGAAAATAGAGTATTACTTAAGTTAGTAGAGTGTTTTGGCGTTTACACATTAATAATTCTCATTCAGATATTCTGATAGCTGAAAGGACTTGTTAGTGTTGAACTAACAGGAACTAAAATAAGCTCTAACTGCAAGGACTTGAGGAAATAAGTATAGACAGCGTCCTTCACTCAGTTTGGTTATCTCTGTTTTAGGCATACTGCAAATAAAAAATCCTATTCATAAGGTGCCTTCAGCTTTTCTTGGAAAGGCAGTTACATTGCAGTCACTGTGAGAAGATGACAGTGGAGGAGGAGTTAAGTGTTTAACGTGCCCTTTCAGAGGAACCATCCCAGCATTTACCTGATGGGATTTAGGAAAATCACAGAAAACCTAAATTGGGATGGCTGGACATGTGTTCAAACTATCACTCTCTCGAATGTGAGTCCAGTGTGCTAAGCACTGCACCATCTTTCTCAGTAAGCAGATGATAGTAACAACTGCATAATCAGAATGGTATGGGTGTTCAGTGAATGTGGTGGTGTTACACTGTCCAATATGTTAGTGGTGGCACATTTAATCAAACACTGATACCTAAGGAAAAATAGCAACACAGCATTTTCACTCTTAGAAGCAACAAATGTGGTTAAGCTCTACCCATTTCATTCTGCTCTGCAAGCTAGCATACACTATGCTCTGATGTGTGACTAGGGACAACTCCCCTGCTACACCACCTCTTGTTTCCCTCAGTAACAGTCAGATAATGGAACCAAAAACTCCTAACCTTTGAAGAAAAACACCATTAGGTATGCTCAATAATACGTGTGTGGTGTATGCAAGGCTGCCCCTGCATTGTTCTACCACTGCACTTCCTTCTATGTTTAGCAGACCAGGTAAGGCCCCTGCTTTGCCTATGAAGTTGTTAGTATACAGATGAGGCAAGGTACTGTGTACAGCTGAGCTACCAGCAGCTGCCACAGCATCTAGGGGCACCAGTTTTGCCACTATGTGGCCTGTGAGTTGCAGCAAACAGGGCTGAGATCGGTAGGCACTATTTTACATTTGTAGTCATATGCTCGTGTGGTACTACAGCAGATACATAGGTCCATGCTCTGCTCAGAGGAGGTGAGACATGCCCTAGACTCTGATGGATCAAGAACTGCTTCAAGTCTCTGCAGTGGACCCGGCCTACCATGACTCCTGTTGCTCCCACTGCCCACCAAGTTGTCATGTCATCTTCACCATGAGCCACATCTACCATCATGCTTCCAACAGCTGCTCATGAGGTATCACTTTGGCACTGTTACCAGTGGCTGCCCACAAACTCTTTTCTCATAGGACTGTGCCAAACTCTCTTTCCTGTTCCTCAAGATATCGTCCAGGATAGATAGTTTTCAGTTACCAAATTGTGAAGATACTCTCTCTCAGAAGTGTACATTGTTTAGTCACTGTAATAAACAGTTGTGCTGTAAAAGAGTGTTTCTTCACTCCTCATGAGATGATAGAAGATTAGTGACGAGTCTGCAGACATTCATTTAAGGATCTAGGGATATTCACAGTAGCTTCTCAGTATATATACTCTCTTATGAAATTTGTTATTAACAACCAAACCCAATTCAAAAGTAATAGCAGTGTGCATAACTACAATACTAGGAGAAAGGATGATCTTCACTATTCATGATTAAATCTAACTTTGGCACATAAAGGGGGTGAATTATACTGCCACTAAAGTATTTGGTCACTTACCAAATAGTATCAAAAGTCTGACAGATAACCAACAAGTATTTAAGAAGAAATTAAAAGAATTTCTGAATGACAACTCCTTCTACTCCATAGAGGAATTTTTAGATATAAATTAAGAAAAAAACCAAACAAAAAAATAAAAAAAAAGAAATTTAAAAAAGTTGTTATATTAACTTAATTATGTTGTTAAATTAACTTAATTATGTCATTTATTGGAAAATTTGACTCGTTCCACACCATTACGAAATATTGTATTCATGATCCATGGAACGAATATTAAGCTAATCTAATCTAATCTTTGCATGTTATAGTGCCTTCGTATCTACTGGACTGTGGTGGTTTTCCCCTCCGCTCATATGTCAAAAAACGTTGGCAGCAAGGTAAAAAATTTAATCTTTCAGTCTGTTTTAGAGTTTCTTGTTGTGTATTAGTTCATTGTACTCGAGCAGGCATCCTGTTTTTCAAGTTTTTATGAGTGGCTTTGAACCCAGTGATTTTTGCTTGTGTACTAGTTCATTCTGTTATGGCAACATGTCATGCTTCTTGTGTTGCTCAAGACTGTAGGCAGTGATGATCATTGCATTCTGTGATTTCTACATCATGGTAAGTCTTTCAATCTATGCCCATTCATGAATCAAGTTTCTTAGTAGCTGTTGTCTTTTCTGCATAGCTGAGGCATTTCCTTCATGTGTTGTATGAGTATGATTGATCCTGTTGGTCAATGTTCAAGTTTCAGTTCACTGGCAGCCTATCTCTGTGGAAAGTTTGAGAGTCATTTTGTCTTATCATGTCTTTTCCACCATTGGAGCTGTCTTTGTCTCAAGTCATTCAGTTACAGCAGCAGAAAAATCAGAAACTGCTGTGGGGCATCACTCAGCTCAGTGACGCTTTGGCTACTACAGCCACATCTCAGCATGCTGCTCCCACGTCTGCACTGACTTTTGTGTGTTTGATGCTCAGAATGAAGAACTGGAACCTGCACTGTCAACATATGGAGTTGCACTTTATGGCTTACCACATATGAGGTATGCAATGAAGTGCAACTTTTCTGGACAGTGCAGGTGCAGAAATTTTTTGATTGTGTTGTCAGTTTTTCCCAGGCTCTCATCTAGAGGACATGGAGTATGAATAGTTAGTCGAATAGTTAAATGTGCATTTTTGTTTTGTCAGTCACCTCCAGCTAAGCAACACATGTGCCATATCCTTAGTTAATGTCAACAGTCTTTTTCATAGTGTTTGACTGAGCTTGCTCATGAACAGTGACCAGATTGTGTGTCCATGTATTTTGTGTGTGGCAAGGTGACCTACTTTCAGTCAGGTTGTTTACAATATTGTCAAGCCATGCGGTACTCTGTGTTTTGCTCCCGGTGTTTTATGGTGGTAGTTCTGCCATCTCTGGGCTGCCTTGCCTTTGATGCTATCATACACCAACTCTCTCATTGTGGGTGTCAGTCCTGTCAGTGGTGGCCATCAGTCCTCTCACCATCCCTTCTGACAGCTCGGACTCAGTCACAGCCAGCCCCAGTGTTGTTGCCATACCTGTCTGCAATGATTTCAGCCCTGTTGTCAGTTCGGACATCACCGGCCCTGTCCCGGCTGGTGCTCCAGTAGTTGCCCAGTCTGTCTGCAATGACATCACTCTTGTTGTCAGTTTGTCCACGAAGTGCTCTGTTCCAGCCAGCCGTAGTGTCATTGACCGTTGTTTTGACACTGCTGCCAGGCATCTCATCTGCCCTACAATCACTGGTCCTGTTCCAGCCAGACTCCCTGTCACCGTCACATCTGATCGTCTATCCATCAGTGGCCTCGACCCGCTGACCCTCGTACTGTCACCGACCCTGTCCCAGCCGGCCTTCCCGTTACCCCCACGGCTGTCTGTGATGATGTCGATCAAGTTGTCAGTTCTGTTTAATGCTTGTGGAATGTGAGTTGTGTTGATGCTGTTAGACATGTGTTGGTCATTTCTAAGACAAATGTTTACACATTATCAAACTGTGTTGTTGTTTCATTCCAGTTGATGGGACAGTTAGTGCTGATGGCTGTTGGGTACTTCCTCCATGGTGTGCAGCCCTTCTTTGAGATGGCTGCATCTGCTTGTAAGGGGGGAGGGATGTGGTATATGCAGAGCTGCCTCTTATATATTTCAACCACCACTCTTCCGCCTATGTTCAACAAACCAGATGTGGCCCCTGCCTCAACTAGACATGGCAAGACACTGCCAATGGTTGCCATAGCATCCAGGGGTGCCAGTTATGCCTCTTATATATTTCAACCACCACTCTTCCGCCTATGTTCAACAAACCAGATGTGGCCCCTGCCTCAACTAGACATGGCAAGACACTGCCAATGGTTGCCATAGCATCCAGGGGCGCCAGTTATGCCACTGCATGGCGTGTGACCCACAGCATGCAGCACTGTGATTGACAGTCACTATCTTGTATCCACATAGCTACATGCTCATGTGGTAGTGCACTGTATCCTTCTGCAGGTGGCTACATAGTTCTGTGCTTTGCCCAGGAGAGTGAGATACATCCCTGAGTCCAATAGACCAAGAACCACTTCAAGTTTCCACAATGGAGCCCACCTGCCAAGATCACTACTGCTCCCACTGTCCACATGGTTGTTGTGCTGTCTTTTCTATGAACAACATCTCTGCTGCACTTCCAACAGCTGCTTGTGAGGCACCACTTCACCATGGTCACTATTGGCTGCCTACCAGCTCCTCACCATGTAGGACCATGCCAAGCTCTCTTTCCTGCTCCTTGAGATATTGTCCTGGAGAGACAGTTTTCAGTTATCAAGTTGTGAAGATGTTCTCCCTCACATGTGTACTTTGTTTAGTTAATGTAATAAAAAGTGGTGTTGTAAAAGTATGTTTCATCGATCCTCAGCAGAGGATAGAACAATATGAAGCACCTATTTCATTAGCACCAAACAGGCACACATGTTGCTCAAGATGTTGATTTATGCCAAACTACTTGAGTAAAGAAAGAAAAATATGACAGCTGAGTAAAGCTACAAATAAAATTTTGTGTACTATGAACCATGTTTTGAATTGAACATAAGGTATGGAGTGCCATGACGTATTCCTTTTAAAATGAAATCACCATTTTTCTTGTGATTCTTCAGTTTCTCATGGTGTATTTGTTGATTGAACAGTCCATGGATGCCCAATGAGCACATTGGACACTATGGACTGGCAGTACACCTGTGGACAGTTCAATCATTTTTCTTGTCTTACATTTAGTGACTGCAATGTAATGTTGAATAACAGTTATATTCACCACCAACATTAATGATTTCACCTAAACTGCCATTTAATGATTATTTTGATATTGATAATGCATTATGCATACCGTTGTTATGAATAATTAAATGCTAGGTTCTGTCTGTGAGAGCAAAGATAAATTTTGGCTGTAGCCCAGAGCTGTTTATTGCTTCTGGCAAATTGACTTAACCCATTATTGCTGTTGTCCAAATTTTGTGCAAATATATATTTGACTCAGCAAGGCATTCTACAGCTTCTACAGGCTGACAACTGAAAAATTAATGACTTGCTTATCACCTCTGTAATGATGCAAACTTCCCAAGAAATCACAAATAAAATTTCAATCACAGCTTTATACTGGGATATGGATAGAAAACAAAGTTAAATGCATCTTGTGTAGCTGTGCATAGTGATGTTGTAGTTTACTCAAACACATACTTACAGATAGTAGCTGCAATTTTTCATGCAATAAGTAATTACTGGAAATAATAATAGTCAACATAGCCTTTGTCACACTTAATTTTGGCTGTTTCAGTACCATTTTTAACTTGTAATGATTCTTTATGCACCTCATTTTGTAAATAATGTTTTTAAATATTATATGACACATTAGACATTTCATTTCAATCATGCACTGCTGCTTTCAAAACACATCTAAATCAATTTGAAAATGATATCTCTTGTATTCAGTATAAATGTGAATCAAATGACTTAAAGAACATAGACCTCAATTCATTATGTGCTAATGGTACAAACATGAAACGGAGTTCATTCTTGTGATTATTACGTTCATTCTGCAAATAGTTGTTTACCAGATATTACCATCTAACAATGGAAACTCTGTGTTGTAAAGTCAACAACACAAGGGAAAGATAGATTGCACTCAGCAAAAAGATGATACATTGAGTAGCAGACAGGCACAACAGAAAAGACAGTTACACATTTAGCTTTTGCCCAAAGCCTTCTTCAGTTAAGGAAACACACACACACAGTCATTCACACAAGCAAGCACACCTCATGCACACTTGACTGCCATATCTGGCAGCTCAGACCATCTGCTATGCGACTGAAATGGTAGACCCTACACAAGTTCTATGTGTTACAATTAGTTAAGTATTCAGCTCACTGAAATCCTGCTTGCAGGATTCTGAAATATACTGGCAAGTAGTTATTTGATTAAACAGGTGCTACACTCTAAGGAAGGGATGCAGTTAAAGTCATATTGCACAGACAGCAAGACTAATGTTCACAAATCACTTGTATTATCTTGTGTAACAAGTAAGAGTGTGTTACAAAATTTCAGTTTTTGACTGAAAGAGGGTTATTTTACAAATAAATTACAATTTCTCTCATCTTTTATGTTAAGGGAAACCTGCTTCTTTCTGACTTAGTCTCTACTCCAGCAATGACAGAATGATCACATTATTGATTCCTCATTAGCTGTGCACTGCTACCACTACTACTTTAACCAGCAGCCATTGAGGGAAAAAGGTGCAACTGACTGCAGATTGTGGTGCGCATTGGAACAAATGATGTGTGTCATCTGGGCTCCAAAGTCATACTCAGATCATTCCAGCAACTGGCAGAGAAGGTTGAAAAGACCAGCTAATGCATAGAGTTTCAATGACACTCATAATTTGCATCATTGTCTCCAGAACTGATGTTGGTCATTAGGTTATGAGTTGAGTGGAAGGACTGAACAAGAGACTTTGAAGACAAGCTGGGCTGTGACTTCCTGAACTTTTGCCATAGAGGTGAGAACTCTAGGGCACCCCTAATTGAGACATGTGTGCACTACATATCAGGGGATACTACACAGGTAGATGACTGTGTGTGGGGTGCACACATGGTTTTTTTAGATTAGGCAACTCTACATCCAATCCAGATAATGACAGGTGCAGGAGACCCAAAAGTATCAGTGTAAGATCGAAAGAAATGCCTCCCACAGCCGAGAGTATTAAGAATACTTATGGTTAACTGCTGAAGCATTCACAGCAAAGGACCAGAGCTTGAAGCGCTCAAGAAAATCACTGAAACTTAGATAATACAAGGTGCAGAAAGCTGGTTGAAACCTGAAATTGATAGCAGTGATATTTTTGGGGAGCATTTAAGTGTATATCAAAAGGATAGGCAAATGAGAACTGAGGGTGGTGTATTTTTCACAGCAGACAAGAAACTCAAATCCACTGAGATAGAAATTAGAACTGCATATCAGATTGTTTGGGCAAGACTCAGTATCAGTGGTGGGCATAAAATGCTGACTGGATCCTTTTATTTCCCACCAGATTCACCCCCTGATGTAACCAAAAACTTTAGTGCATAAGTTCCCCAATCGTGCTGCAGTCATCCATGGAGACTTAATCATCCAACAATTAATTGGGAAAATTACAGTTTTGTTAGTGGTGGGTGTGATAAGACATCCTGTGAAACATTACTAAATGTCTTCTTTGGAAATTACCTAGAGCAAATAGGAACCACACTCATAATGGAAATATATTGGATCTAATAGCAACAAATTGACCTGACCTCTATGAAGATGCCCACATCAAAGCTGGTATCTGTGGCCATGACACGGTTGTGGCAACAATGATCACCAAAGTACAAAAGACTACTAAAACAAGCAGAAAGACATATATGTTAAGTAATCTAGACAAAAAATCAGGAATAACTTGAAACTTTCAGCACACGGCAGGAGCATGGGGAGAAACTATGGCTCAGGTTTAAAAGAATAGTTAACCATGCCCTGGGTAGATATGTATCCAGTAGAACAGTTCATGATGGGAGGAGAAATTCATGGTGTATGGTCACTGTAAGGAAACTTCTAAAGTAACAGAGACTACTGCATAATATATATAAAGCAAAGCATAGGACTGTAGATTAGAGAGATGCCGAATGAAATGCATTTACCTATCAAGAGAGCAGTGCATAATGCCTTCAATGACTACCATAGCAGAATACTGTCAAAAGATATTTCACAAAACCTAAAGAAATTTTGGTCCTATGTAAAGGCTGTTAGTGGCACGAAAGTTGGTGTCCAGTCCCTAATGAATGAAACAGGAACTGAATTTGAGAGAAGCAGAGCAAAGGCCATAATGCTTAACTCCATTTTCAAATGTTCCTTTACAAAGTAAAACCCAGGAGAACTGCCCCATTTTCATACTCGAAGCACTGAAGAAATGAATGAAATAAGTATAAGTGCCAGTGGTGTTGAGAAGCAGCTGAAGTGGTTAAAACTGATTAAAGCTCCAGGGCCCGATAGAATCCTTGTCAGATTCTATACTAAATTTGTGGCTGAGTTAGCTTCTCTTCTACCTATAATCTATCGTAGATCCCTAGAACAAAAAACTGTGTCCAGTCCTTGGAAAAAATCACAGGTCACACCCATCTACAAGAAGGGTACCGTAGTAGAAGTGGTTCATAAAATTACCGTCCAGTATCCTTGAAATTGATTTTTTGTAGAATCTTAGAACAAATTTTGAGCTCAAACATAATGAGGTAACTTGAACAGAATGACCTCTTCAATACCAACCAGCATGGATTCAGAAAACAGTGATCATGTGAAACCCAACTTGCACTTTTCTCACATGACATGCTGAAAGCTTTGGATCAAGGCAGTCAGGTAGATGCAGTATTTCTTGATTTCCAGAAAGCATTTTACTCAGTAAGACACCTACACTTACTATCAAAAGTATGATCATATGGGATATCAAGTGTAATATATGACTGGATTGAGGATTATTTAGTAGCGAGTGCATAGCATGTTATCTTGGATGGAGACTCATCATCAGATGTAGAAGTATGTTAGGACCCTTGCTCTTCATGTTGTATATTAATGTATTAATGACCTAGCAGACAATACTAATAGTAACCTCAGACTTTTTGCAGACAATGCAGTTATTTGTAATGAAGTATTATCTGAAAGAAGCTGCATAAATATTCAGTCAGATCTTGATAAGATTTCGAAGTGGTGCAAAGATTGCCAACTTGCTTTAAATGTTCAGAAATGTAAAATTCTGTACTTCCCAAGATGAAAAAAGGTTGTATCCTAAGACTATAATATCAATGAGTCAATATTGGACTTGCTCAAGTTGTACAAGTACCTGGGTGTAACACTTTGTAAGGATATGAAATAAGATGATCACATATGCTTAGTCATAGGTAAAGCAGGTGATAGCCTTCAGTTTATTTGTAGATTTGTAATCAGTCTACATAGGAGACTGCCTACAAATCACTCATGTGACCAGTTCTGGAATACCTCTCAGGTGTGTGGGACCCATACAAAATAGCACTAACAGGGGATATTAAACATATACAGAGAAGGGCAGCTCAAATGGTCACAAATTTCTTTGATCTATGGGAGAGTCTCACAGATGTACTGAATAAACTAAACTGGAAGACTCTTGAAGATAGACATATGCCATGCCAAGAATGTGTATTAACAAAATGTCAAGAACCAGCTTTACGTAATGACTCTAGGAATATACTACAATCCCTTACATATCACTCATGAGGATAAGATTAGAATAATTATGTCATGCACAGAGGCATTCAAACAATCATTCTTCCTGTGCTCCATACATAAATGGAATGGGAAGAAATCACAATAACTGGTACAATGGGATATACCCTCTGCCATGCAACTCATGGTGGTTTGCAGAGTATAGATGTAGATAGATGCAAATCCTGCTGGAAAAGTGTGTTTAAAGTGAAATTTTTTCGTCCTCCTGTAATTTAATTGAAAATTACTGCAATGAAATTACATAATGGAATGATAAGTATCCCTTGTATTTATACTGTAGTGCTGGGTAGATAAAAAAAGTAGCTTTTCATAATCACCAGATGACTAATGGAGTTTCCTAACCTTCACTGATTATTACTATATTATAATTTATTAGTTTATAGGTGCTTTTTTTGTCTCTTGTTTTCACTATTTTTTTATGGTGGAGCTGAAAGAATTTAAACATCAGAGATTTTCCATACAGAATATTTGTATGTACCATAAGTATTCATCTTCAGGGCAACAACAGAATACCCAGTCAGTAAGGCAGATGACAAGACCAGTTAATTTATGTATAAACCTGCATCCAGTGTCATAATTTATGAGACATCCACACTGTGTGGAGGGAATAGGTATGAACCATTGTAAGGTATACTATTATACTTGTTTATCACCTCTGCAATTGTGAAACAGTCTGCTGTGAAAGAAATTAAGTCACTGGCAGAAAGATGCAAGCTCACGGCATTCTGCTGTGATCAATTGTCATATAATGGGTTGATGTTGTGTGAAGGGTGCAGAGGTGTTGACACTATTCATCCACTGTTGAGCAATTCTTTTACAGGTAGAAATTTAGTCTGGGTTACAATCTCACATAGTGGCAGTTTAGCATCAAGGATCAGTGATGTATAGATAGTCTCAGCAGATTCCTGAACTGTCTGCCCATCTGTGCTGTTGCAGTAAACCTTGATAATTCTCTTATGAATAATGTGATAGCCTAGTGATGTCATTCATATGCAAACATCAGTGGCTATGTTAATGATAAATTGCACTGACTGGGTGGTACTACATAGAATCTGAGAACTATGTTCAGATTGGAGAACCTGTTGTATTTCAGGTTCTCTGTGTCTTAAGCATACTGCAAGTTGAAAAGCTCTTCAGCATCAGAACTTTTCACTTGTATTGACAAAGTATCAGCAGCAGTTGTACTGTAAACATAATGAGTGGTTGGTACTTGTCATCTTTCAAGTATTTGTTGACTGAATGACAGTTTTGCTGAAGTATGACTTATTCCAGACATTACTTGCAGTGATTCATGTTGGTTGTTCCATGTTTCAATAACAACTGATTGTTCTTCTGTGTTGGCAGAAGCTGGAATCGGGCTAACACTAGTATACATTCACCAGTTTCATTTTCAATGGTTTTTTGGGCTCACTTTTTTGGTCATTGAGTATGGTTTTTGACCTAGTAGTCTTTCTTGATTTGGAACTTTTTGTTATTTGCAGGTTCCTTAGTCACCCTGTGAATGTTCATGTTTTGCAGTCAATGCTGTGTTGTTGTCTTTTCATTTGTGTCCTCTCTTTAGAGGATAGTGCCAGTGACAGCAGTCTCAAGAAAAACATTTTCTAAGACCATAATTATAAACAAGCTATGTTGCCTACTCTTAATATTCAGAGTATAACCACTGGAGATTCTCCAAAAACGTGAATGATCTCTGGTAAATGAGCTATTTTGATGCCAGTAAACTTAAGTGTTAAAGTGAAAAGTTTATATTAATCTCTGGTGCGTACTATATCTATGTCTTTGGTCGGTGTCATAAAATAAAATACATGTGTCTTATTATAGCAACTACATCATGCATATGCTTTATGTTGTGCCCCTTAGTTCTTTCTTGAAGTTTCTGCAAACAATGGATTTTCATGGCATAGAGAAGCTGTGTGGGGCTGAAAATTGGACTATTTGGAAGTTTGCAGTATGAAATTTATGATGTGTGTCAGACGGTGCATACGAAGTGTGTGTCGGTGATGTAGAAAAAATGGTGGCTTTGCCAGTGGATGCAACATTGGCACAAACAGATGTGTTTAATGCTCTGCTAAAAACATGGGACAAAGCTGATTGTGCAGGGAGTCAGATTATTGTTAGAACTGTAGAAGCAAAAGTCATGGCTTTGTTGGTTGCATGTGAGAGTGCATGAGATATGTGGGACAAGGTACATACTGTGTTTGAACAGAAAACAAAGCAAGCTGCACATTCTGTTCAGTCAGAATTCTTCAATTTTTACATGAGTTCAGGCGATGTCATGGTGACACATCTCACTCGTTTTGAAAACTTTGTACTTCAAATGTAGCAACTCAATGTGAAACCCTTATGAATCATCATTAATTGTGTGACTACTTGACACACTACCTGACAGTTATGAAAATCTGCGACAGTCATGGTTGGCAAGATCTGAAGATCAACAAACACTAAAACATGCACGTGTTAACTTCTGATGACATTCGTTGTGCTTGTTGGAGGGAGAAACAAGACAAGGTTGTTGCTCTTTTCACTACCAAAGCAAACATTAAAAATGCAGACGGCACCACTATGAGGAATGTTGTTTCATCAAACAAATATCGAAAGCCTACAAACAAAAAGAAGCTCAAATGTTTCAGTTGTGGTGGATTTGGCCACATTAAAAAAAATATGTCCAAATGTGAAACACAAACAAAAAATCATCCACAACCTAAATTAAAGTGATTTGCCTGACCAGGCTTTCATTGGTGAAGTAATAAGTGCAGAATTGGATGAGGACTCATGGATTGCTGATTGTGGAGTGACAAATCACATGGCTAAGAAAATTGAGAAGTATACATCATTTACTAAGTTTGCAACACCACTGCAGATATGCATGGGTGATGATTCAACTATGAATGCACTAGGAAATGGGACTAATTATTTTGAAGCTTTTGTTGATGGAAAATGGAAGTTATGCCATATGGATAATGTTATGTATACTCCAGAAGGGTGAAGAACTCTTTTCTGTATCATCTGCTATGAACAAGCGATTAGACTTTTATTCATCAAAAGACAAGTGTGAGTTCCTAAACAATGGCATTGTAAAAGCATGTGCCATACATAGTGGCAACTTATTGAAGATGTTGATTCAAGTGACAAAACAAATTCAGCCTTGTGATCCTGAGGTAAATCTTGTGTCAAAGGACTCTCTGCAAATTTGGTATGAACACTTGGGTCATCAAAACAAACATCATGTCCAACAATTCTTGAAGCAGCATTTTATTGAAGTTGAAGACTTTGGCGAAGAATTTTGTGAGCAATGTGTTACGGGGAAGCAGCATTGCAGCAGTTTTCACTTATGACAGCAGCATGCCACACAGCCTGGAGAAGTGATTCATGCTGATCTGTGTGGATCTATGGATTGTAAATCACTGGGAGGAGCAGAATATTTTCTTTGCTTCTCTTGTGACTTTTCAAGATTATACATGATATATTTTCTCAAGGAGAAGTCTGAGACTGCAGAGAAGATTGCAGAAATGGTGAGCAATGTGTAGAATTTTTGTGGTCAACGATGAAAAGCATTTCAATGTGACGGTGGACGAGAATTTGATAATACTGAAGCTAAATATTTGATGAAATTAAATGGCATACAACTCGTCATCACAAATCCTTATACTCCAGAGCAGAATGGATGTGCTGAGCACACTAACAGAACAGTTGTGGAACTAGCTCGAACCATGTTGCTAGCTCAGAGCCTGCCAAAGTTTTTGTGGGCAGAGGCAGTAAACACAGCTGTTTATGTGTTAAACAGAACTGGCGAAACACCTTATGAGGTATTCACTGGAAAGACGATACAGCTAAATAAACTTCATGTTTTTGGGATGAAGTGTTTTGTTCATATTATAAAGGAAAAGTGAAAGAAAAGGGATCCAAAAGGAAAACCAGGAATCTTTGTTGGTTATTCTGATGGCATTTATGGCTTTCGAGTGTGGATTGAATCAGAAAAATGAATTATTTGGAGTAAGGATGTTGTTTTTGAACCTGAGAAAACTGGTAGGACAATGGTGTAACTCACAAGTGAAACAGGCAGTGAAGAATTGAAGAATCATGAAGATGCAAGTGTGTTTAAAGAACCTAGAAAAGGAAATTCTAGTGAAAGAGAATTGAGAAATAGGCAACAACTAAAGAAACGAGAGCACTTTATTGAAATATGAGCCAAAGAATTATACAGAGGCTATTTATTCTGTAGACCATGAACACTGGAGAAGAGCAATGGAGGAAGAAATAACTTCATTGAAATAAAATGCTACGTGGACTTTGGAACCTCTGCCCCCAGACCATAAGCCTATCACAAACCATTGGGTTTAAAGAATTAAGTGTAAGGCTGATGGTAAAATTGATCGCTATAAGGCAAGGATGTAGGTTGCAGTAGGTACTGGGAGATGAAGAGGCTTGCACAGGATAGAGTAGCATGGAGAGCTGCATCAAACCAGTCTCAGGACTGAAGACCACAACAACAACAACAACAACATAAGGCAAGACTAGTGGTTCGTGGATTTTGTCAACAAAAAGGTATTGACTATAATGAAACATTCAGTCCTGTTGCTAGATACGATACAGTTAGATCAGTTGTGAGTGTTTCTGCTAGTGAGCAACTTCAGTTGGCACAGGTTGATGTAAAATCTGCTTTTTTGAATGGATTTGGAAAAGAAGAGATATATATGGAGCAGCCTGAGGGATTTAGTGATGGAACTGATTGGGTATGCAAACTTCATAAAAGTTTATACGGACTAAAAAAAATCTCCAAGGTGCTGGAACTTCCTAATAAATCTTGGGCTTGTGGAAAGTAAGGTAGATCTGTGTTTTTGTTCTATCGAGAAAACTGCAATGACAAGTTGATGGTAGTTTTGTATGTTGATAGTGGATTAATATCTGCATGTAAGAAGAAGGATATTGAAGTTTTCCTAAAGGAAATTCAAGATGAGTTTAAAATTACTGTTGAGCTAGTAGAATATTTCTTAAATATTAATATTGTATGTCATGATAATGGATCAATAGAGACTGATCAAGAAATTTATGCTAAAGATATTCTTCGACGGTTTAACACGACAGAGGCAAATCCTGTGTCAGCTCCAATTGAGCAGTGTCTGCAGACAAATGAGTTAACCAGTGATAAACCAACTAATGCTCCATATTGAGAAGCAGTTGGCTGTCTTACGTATTTAGCTGTTGGTACAAGGTCTAATATAGCATTTTCAGTGAGCTATGTGTCAAAATTTTTAGAGAATCCCTGAGAAAATCACTGGTCCCTGGTAAAAAGAATCCTAAAGTATATAAAAGGTTCAATGTCATTGGGTATAAAATATGATGCTAACCATGCAAACAGAACACTGGAGATATATACTGATGCTGATTATGCCAGTGATCCAGCAACCTGATGCTCAGTTAGTGGAATGGTTGCAAGATTTTGTGGAGGAGCAGTTACCTGAGCTAGTAAGCGCTAAAATTGCATATCACTGTCAACAACAGAGTCAGAGTATGTGGCTGCCAGTGAAGGGGCAAGAGAAGGAATATGGCTATCTAAGCTCTATGATGAAATTTCACCACTGGAGAGTGTTCCTGTTCTTCTTGTTGATAATGCAAGTGCTATTAAGCTGGCCAAAGATTCTGAATTTTACAAGAGGTCAAAGCATATTGATGTTCACATGCACTACATCCGTGAGAAGATTCACGAAGGCCACCTAGCCATTGAGCATGTACCAGGCAATCAGCAAGCTGTAGATATTCTCACCAAACCATGGCCACATGTCCAGCTTAAATATTTAAGATCATTAATTGGAATGTGTTAAGTACTGCATTTAGCAAGGTAAACATTTAGGGGAAGGGGTGAAGTGAAATGTTCATATTAATCTCTCTGCTGTGTACTATATCTGTGTCTTTGGTTGGTGTCATAAAATAAAATACATGTGTCCTGTTATAGCAACTATGTTGTGCATATGGTTTATGTTGTGCCCTTTAGTTCTTTCTTGAAGTTTCTGCAATATTAAGACAGAAAAATGGAAATAATTGTGACAGCTATTGATTAATGATATTTAGTCTACAGTTGTTGCATCAAAACATAAAGATTCTTTCATGCAGAAATTGCAACTAAGCTCATCTTTTACGTTGTGACTTATCTGTCATAGCCACCACTGGGGCAATAAGGAGAGACAAATACTGGAGCTCATTGTTAACTCTTGAGGTAACAGTGTCACCTGTAAAGTAAAAGCTGCCTTGGTTCACAGTTCCTCTCTCACTGAAGGTCAGATTTTTATCTGTTCTGTAAGAGAGCTACAAGTAGCCAGATTGAAAATCAATAAGGAAAATTTATCCAGCAAAAGTTGTCTCACAACTTCTGTTATATCCTAGCCAGTAATGCCACCCGAGCCCACTGCCAAAAGGTTGGCAGCATCAAAGTCCGGATGCCGTCCGCATAAGCAGCGCCAGCGAGACAGGAAATCGCTGCAAGTCTGCGTGCGCCACCGCTGGCTTCTGGTTTCTTAAGCGCTGGAGTTGCGAGCGCTAGGACAGTTCTGTATTCGCCGCTCAGTTGTATACTCGCCACCGAATTGTGTACTTGCTAGTCAGTTGTGTGTTCATCGCAGCAGAGTTGTTGTTTGTCATCAGCCGACGCTGACCTAGCCGCTCCGACCCAAACTAGACAGATTTCTGCAGACACGGAGTTCACTACTGTGTTTCTGTATCTTCGTTAATAAAGATAAGTACTGACTTTTATTTAATCAGAGTGTTTGGGTTTTCATCTTTCTGTTCACTGTTCCAGCGGACCGGTCGGCCCGCTATTAAAAGTGTGGCGGTGACTTCGTAAGCCGTTTCTACAGCGAATTGCTTGTCGCTATGAACGCTGCCACAAAAACTTCTAGTATTCCACAGTGTAAGGGTGAAAACTTGTGATACTGCACACTTGATAAAACCTCTTTCCATTTCTGCTGACAGTTTTGGCTTTTGTGAACACACAATTTGAGTTATGAAATACCAAATTTCCATATTACTTCAGTATGACACAGGACAGCAAGGAAACAAAGACCATTTTGAAGTAAAAATGAGTAATGACTTATTTATTCATGTCAATATTGCAGTGCTTGTGTTACAAATACTTTAAGTCTTATTAAAATAAACATTCATTGTAAGTTCATTGTGAGTTCATTGTGGTAAGCTGTAATTCATTTGCATTAGTACAGTGGATATTTTACTAGGATTCTGAACACAACAGTAAACATAAAAGAGAAATTAATCATCAACAATATATTCTCTCACATTATCTAAAACAGAAACAGTCTGAGAATGCTCAGGTAGTTCACTGGTTCTACACCTGTACACTCTACTGCTTCTGAGCTAAAGATGTCATCAAGCCAGATTTGAAATGCATATTGGTCCAAAGAGGAATTTTCTTGATAGTTGTTTGCTAAAGAGCAGAAATGCTAAACATGTGAAGGAACAGGATTAGAATAATAAGTGCATTACGGTTGACTACCCAAACAAACTCCTGGTTCATTTTGATTGTGACATAAGCAGAGTGAGTTAATGTATAGTTGAAACACTTGATGCAGTTTTGTTGATTATTTTCCTTACACTGTGACCAAAAGATGTCTCAGTTGTTGACAACAAATGCCAGCTGTGATGGGCACTCCTCTTGGTAGAAGTTTCTAGTGCACAACACCATTTTTGAGCCACCAGATGTAAAGTATTATGTTTATGCTGCCCTATGCTCAAGCATATGTCTTTCATTAGGGGTCAGTCATTAATTTCTTCTTAAGAAGTTAATGTTAATGCATCATAACTCATCACCAGTAACAATATTTCTTTGGAATGCTCAATGAATGAACTGGTGATGTTCAGGCAAAATGCTCAATAGGCGCCTGTTCGATTTTTTGCTTTGAATTAGAGCATTCAATACTCATACACCTGACTTATGAACATTGTCAACTGAAGGAAAATGTCACATAAATGTTAAATGGCTGTGGTTCATCACATGTGTCAGACTTTGTAAATGTGGAAAATCATTCATGTCAGAACAATCTTTCTTGAAACAAGAAAATTCTTTTTTTATATGTTTTGCCCAAAGGTAGTCACCTCATACATAATACAAAGTCTTTGAGTTGCTTTACTGGTTTCACCCCACTATTAAACCCAAAGCAAACAATATGCTGCAAATATTAGTCCTTTTTCCACATGCAACTCTATTTTAAAATGAGTGAAGAAATTTTATAAGTTTCAAGTATGCAAAATCTGATGAGGAAACTACAAGACAAATACTAGAACTTCAATTAGAAAATGACATTTGACAAATACACCCATAGTGCCATGCAACATTCACCTCGTCGGACTGTGCCTGACATCAGGCAGCTTGTGATATGCAGCTGGTGGCTGGTGTACATGGTAGGATGAGCAAACTCTGGAGCATAAATTGTACTCACCTTCATGCAGCCATGAGCTGTTGATGGGTTATAAAGTGAAGTGAATCATCTTTGAGGTTCCATCAGACTGTTACCTTTAGCAGGCAGCTACAATGCAGTTTAAAAAATAAAGCTACCGGTGGACTTGAATTTGCAACTGTGTGTCTACATTGTGTGATGTTTACCGCTCAACCACAAGCAGATACGTCTTTTAAAGGGCAACATTCCCTCCAGGCACTTCTGCATTCTACAATGTTACCAGATTGTGCATAAGGCTGGATTTAAAATTTTGAAAGTTAAACAGTTTTATTGGTGCCTCAAGTGAATGACTTGGACTTGGTCTCTGTGCTGACTGACCAGCAGCCAGATATTATGTCTAAGGCTGAAAAATGGAATTAGAATATAGCTGAGTTAATCAAGAGATTCAATGCAGCGTTTTTTATTTTTAGATGTCTTCCATTGCATGGGTCTAAAGATGAAGGTACCACCCAGTTTCCATGATTTTAATGCTTACTGCCTTATGGTATTATCTTGTAAGGTGTTGCAGCAAAATTAGTTAATATACTAATTCAGAAAATGTGATAAATGAGATTTTTGAATAAAGTAGATAAATGGACATCTTGCAAAGGCCTATTAAAAAATGTGGAATTCTGACTCTTCACAATAAATTATCCCTTGCATACCAAAGAGGGGGTGGGGGTACTCTGTGCCCACCTTTTGAAAATATCATAATCTAGTCTGGCACTTCATATTTTTAAATTTTTGAAAAACATATTGTTTTTAATGATTTCTTATATCAGATTCTGTAACTGTTTTAAGCTTTTCTTGTGAATGTGACTTTTTTGCAACAAATGTCATATTCAAGTTTTCAGGCTCAGGACTCTTCTTATACATCCATATAACTTTAGAATGTATGTTGTGAATGAGAATCCACAACAAAAATGAAATTTGTATTTTTTTTTAAATTTTTTTATGGTGGTAATAAAGTACCCCTCCACTCAGTGTAAACATTAATGCACTGGTATTACTAAGATTGTGCTATAAGATATTTTCAGGTTCTGTACCTTGCTTATACATCAGTACCTATTTAAAAAGTATGTTGTTAATAAAGTTGAAACACATCCCTTAATTCTATTTGTAGCTGATAATAAAAATCAATTTCAGATAAACTATAAAGCATAAACCACAATACAAGATACAAAAATAAGGTATGTCAGTTGTCTCCATTATGTGTCGTTTAGGTTATTTTTACAATCAATTACACGGCTGCTAGTGGTACACCATTCCTCGAAACACACTGGACAGTCCACAGTGACAGACCTACAGATCAGACAGCTTCGTCCACAGCATGGTGGTAGGAATGTCCAAAAATGATAGCTTCTTTCTAAAATTCTTTCATATCAGCATGTCAACTCAACATACTGCACTAATTCCATATATCAAACTGGCATGTGCACACAAGTTCACTGCCACGACTTTGTCCTTGATGGAGGGATAAATAACTACCTAGTAATGGTTCTACTCTGACTACAGCACTCCAGAGGCATCAGTGCATTCTTTTAAGTGGTGACAACAATTTCTTTGTAAATTTCATGTATCTTTCATAGTGTATAATCCATGGATATATATTGCCCAGTCACATTAATATATGAGCTTGAATAACTACCTTTTGCAGTGCAGATTGCTGCAAGACATGCAGGAAGAAAGTCAACAGAGTTCTGGAAAGGATGTGGAGCCATGGCAACTCCAGTGCCATGGCCATTTGCAATAGGTTTCTCAGTTGAGGATCCATGTTGCAAACAGCCTGATCGAAGTGGTCCCACAGATTCTTGAATGGAATTAAATCTGAGAAGTTTGGTGGCAGAGGAGTACAGTAAACTCATCCTCATGCTCGAGCTGTGTCGCACATTGTATTCTTCTGCGGATAGATGCCATCACGCCATTGAAAAACACACTGTGTGTGGGGGTGGACGTGGTCCCCACAGATAGTTGCATACTTGTGATGATCCACTGTGCCATTCAGAATGATGAGATCATCCAGAAAATGCCATGAAAACATTCCCCAGACCAGACCCTAATGCCCCCCCCCTCCCCCCCTTCCAACCTAGACCCTTCTGATAATTGCTGCAGGGTGTTTGCCATATGATGGAGAATAAAATGTGATTCATCTGGAAAGGCCACCTGTTGGCACTCAGTAGGCATCCAGTTGGGGTATTGGTGTGCAGATTCCAGACTTCATCACTGATGAAAAGCAGTCAGCACGGGTTAATGAACCAGGTAGGTGCTCGTTGAGGAGGCCTGTGTTACTGTTGGTAGCCCCTTGGTTCATCCAAGTTCTCAGTTGCTCAATAGTTGAATGTCTATTTGCTTCTACTCGTCTGTGCAACCATTGTTCACCACTGAAATCTTTTACCTGTGGTTACACCAGTTTTGTTTTGGACAGTGCCATTTTGCCACAAATGGTATACTTTAACCAAGGCGACATGTAAACAGTTTACAGACTTAGCTGTTTTGGAAATGCTTCCACACTTGGCCTGAAAGCCAATGATCTTGCCCTTTTGGACATCAGCTAAATCACTCTGTTTCCCCATTACGACAATGACTGCACTGTTTTTTTTGTTTTTTGTTTTTGTTTTTTTGTGTTTTTTTTTTTTTTTCACTGTAAATGATGACAGCCAAACAGTTGCAACTGTTTGGCTGTTATCATTTACTATGTTAATTTTCAACAGTTGCTGCTTCAGCCATGTTTAAAATTTTGAAACTGCACTGTTTTTTGCATCCCCAAACATACTTTATGTACCCTCCACTTCTAGTCCTGCCACCTGCCATCTGTGTACGGTTCTTGCTTCTTTACGTCAAACAGATGTGGTTGTCACATTAATGTGACTGGACTGTGTATGAGTATTTCATTTAATTAACACAGTTTATTGTAAAGCATTAAATGTGCCTTATTAGCAGTATTCTATTCTGTATATACCATAAATATCATTTGAAACATTCTTATTAATGATTGGCCTTTCCCATGTCTCATATACCCCTGTACAGAAAAAAATGGAGAGAATAAAGAAATTTATAAAATAAAATCATACATATGAATGAAGATGTATAATTCAATGTAGTTGTAAAACTAATGTATTTTCAAAGGGAGATGAGAAGTGTTAAAGTTAAATGTTAACAATAATAAAATTGAATTAATAAAGGGAAACATTCCACATGGGAAAAATATACCTAAAAACAAAGATGATGTGACTTACCAAACGAAAGTGCTGGCACGTCGATAGACACACAAACAAACACAAACATACACACAAAATTCAAGCTTTCGCAACAAACTGTTGCCTCATCAGGAAAGAGGGAAGGAGAGGGAAAGACGAAAGGATGTGGGTTTTAAGGGAGAGGGTAAGGAGTCATTCCAATCCCGGGAGCGGAAAGACTTACCTTAGGGGGAAAAAAGGACAGGTATACACTCGCACACACACTCATATCCATATGAGTGTGTGTGCGAGTGTATACCTGTCATATCCATATGAGTGTGTGTGCGAGTGTATACCTGTCCTTTTTTCCCCCTAAGGTAAGTCTTTCCGCTCCCGGGATTGGAACAATAATAAAATTGTTATGATATAGAAAGTTCTGGCAGAATGTAAGTAATTTAGGAGTGAAGGTAATAACTCACTGAATAGAGAAAGTGTTGTCAAAAGGCACACAGAAAAGAACAAAGCTTTGCTAGTTTCTGGATAAATCCTTTTCTGAGTTAGAGTACACTTACATATACATATACACATGCTCACACACACATACGTCTATATTGTGCTGGCTGAGTAGACAGTACCAGGACTGCAGTTAGGGACACAGACTGGGCTGAGGGGCTGTGCTGGGTGGAGTTTGTAAGGGGAGAAAAGAGGCATGGAGTGGGAGGAGGGGATGGGCAAAGGTAACTGACAGCTTGGGGGGAGGCAGCACTTGTATGAGATAGGAATACAGGAGGGAGAGGCAACAGTTGCATGCCACAAGGGTGTAACAGGGGCAGAATTCAAACCTACGACTGTAGCAGTTGCGCGGTTCCAGACTGGAGCATGTAGAAACGCTCAGCCACACCGGCCGGCAGAGTTAATGCAGTGCACAGTGATGGTGAAATGGAGGAGTCGATTGAAAGGGGAAACTGTTGGTAACAGCATGTGGTTGCAAGGGGTTTGTGGAGAGTGAGGCCTGGATGATTATGAGAACAAAGGATGCTGCAAGCATAACCCCTGCCTGTGTAGTTCAGAATAGCTGGTGCCGGGGGAAGGATCCAGATGGCATGGGTTGTGAAGCAGCCATTGAAAGTGTGTATATTGTGCTCAGCTGCATGTTCTGCCACAGTTTTATAGTAGCAATTCAGTCAAATGGGCAGTTGGTTCATGGTCATACCACATAAAAGTCTGTACAGATATTGCAACAGAGCTGGTATATGACAAGGCTGCTTTAACAGGTAGCCCTGCTTCTGATGTAATAGAATAAGTCTGTGATAGTACTGGATTGGGGCATGCAATCCTATCCCATCAGAGGCAGGGCCACCTATGAAAGCAGCCATGCCATATACCAACTCTGCTGCAATTTCTGCACAGCATTTTATGAGGGCATACCCACAATCCAACTGGCCTGTGTGTGTGAATTGTGCATGTATGAACGTGTGTGTTTTATTTTTCTAAATGTCAAGAAGGACATTGTCTGATGACTTAGTCTACTTTTAAATGTATTCAGATGTGCTTGTCTGCTGCGCAATGCCTCCTGTATGTGGTGAGTAACAGTCTATCCCATTTCATTGTTATTACTCCATCCTAGATTTTTTATTCTTAGAGTTTAATGTTAAATTCGAGACATTATCATTTGAAGAGGTCTCTGTATGAAGCACTTTGACTCTTACTGTTTGAGAACTGGATTTAAATTTAGGATTAAATTACTTTATTTGAATATACGGTTGCTTTATGGGTTACCTTTTCATCTCTTCTGTTGTTTACCATGTCCATCACTTGACTTCTAATTTCAATTTTGTCTGTACCATGGTTTTCTCCGGTGCTAAAAGAAAATTTGATTGCAGTTCCAAAGGTGAGATTGCTATTACTTCCTACTCGGAAGTAATGTGTTTCTAACATAGTCACTGGATTGTTGATGTGTCCTTGGCCAAACAGTTCAAGCTACAAAAAGAAGTGTCTGCATTATTAATTTTAATAGTGAGATTTTTATGACATAATTATGCCAGTATGATGATTGCACAAGTGAATACAGCTTAAAGCAAGATTAAAGTTTTATGTTTTAACTGAACAACAATTATATCATCAGAGATTTAGCAAATATATTTTGTGCATGTAGCAGAGGTTATGAATATATCATGAAAAGGAAGAATAGTTCTCAGCATACAAGAAAGATAAATACGGACTGCACCAAGTCAAAGCCATTAGCACTTTATCTTTTCTCATCTCTGAAAATTGTTTACCAAATCACTTATCACCAACCAAAAGAAGAAAGATTACGAATTAATATCCCATAAACATGGTGGTCACTGGAGATGGGCCATAAAATCAGTTTGAACAGGGATAGGGGTAGAAAAGTAGCTGTATATTTCTTTAAGGGTACCATTCTAATAATCACTTGAAGTGATTTTGGAAAACCAGAACAAACTTAAACTTGTTTGTATGATCAGATGGAAATCTGATCCCCTTGCATCCAAAATACGAATTGAATCAACAGTGTTTGTTATTTGTAAATTTTCATTTTTTATTACTTTATGTTCTTTTTTCACATAATGAAGGTAACTTATCTGCAGTGAAGAATCTCAGTTATAACAGATGAACCAGATAGAGGTTAGGGACATTTATAATGTTGTAATACTGAGAAGTATGGATATACATCAGCTGGAACTAAAGTCAGAAAAATTCATATTGGTACACTTAAGGTGCTACAACAAGAAAATGCTCTATAGAAAATTATATTGATTTAAGGTGAGAGACATGTGGAGGTATAAATAAAACAATGAGGAAATATAATTTTTGCAATAATGAACAATAGTCACATGATTACTATCCAAATATGCATAGTTTTTTATTTTAAATATATTGTGCTTTTCTTTTGAATACTGTGTGCCTAGACAATAATTTCAACTTCAAACAAAAATAATAATGAGTTACCAGTAGAGAATCATGTAGGAAATTTTAAAGACTTAATAATGATGAGTTCCAGGGTTGAATATAAATTTATGAGCTTCTGAAAATCACATCCAGAATTTTCGCCATTAAACCATCAAGTCTGTAAATATAAAAAGATAAATAAGTAAGATTCTCATGGAGAGGAAGAACAGATGGCTGTATAACAGTAAATAATACTGGATAAATAATTTGCAGTTAATTAGTTTGTGGCATCTTTGGCGCAGAGCTCCCTTATCTTTGATTCTGATCTCATTGAACTGCTTTGTTCTTTGACTCACTTGGCACACAACTTGTGTACTGCCATGTTTTGTTCTTCTTGCTCCAAGTCTAATAAATGCATCTATGATATTTAAGGTGTGTTACTACCAATCAGTATTACACGATAACCACATCATCGTTGTATGACCGCAAGTTATTTTGTACTTATCTCCATCATTAATGGACTTCATGTGATAGCCCACATTGTCTTCAGAACAATGGATCTACCAGTGTCTTTCAATGCTAGTGCCCCACATCCTATTAACTGTGCTTGTGAATATGAGTGGTCAAGTGTACCTAATGTGCGTTTGGGTAAAAGTGAACAATTATCTACACCCGGCCACTTAACCTTAACTGGCCCAACATGGCCACCGTCAAGTGCAACAGCTCAACAATATCACACCGTGGACAGTGCATGCCATCTAATGACATCATGGACGATCACCCGGTTAAAGATGTCTAGGTCTACCCCTGAACTACGCACTCTCCTTCAGTTTGGTTTGATGTGCTGACAAAGTTCCAGAACTGTGATTCAAACATTCCTATGCATGGAGTTGCACTTTCTTATATGCACAGTGTCACTTATGCTATCATTCATGACCTACACCGCCTGTCACGGACAACTCCTCCATCACTGTCAGTTGGTGCACCTGCACCTTTGGTTCCAAGCCCTGCCGGCAGAGGCCAGCGTGCTCTCCTTGGCACCTCAGCTGACAGTCAGGATCTGCCACCTAGTGGCCTACAGGAGGTACTGTCTGCGGCCTCCCGACAGCAGCTGACCTCGCCTGAACAGCAGCCCGAGCAGCTCCCACCCCCGACGCAGCCATCTGCAGCCCCCTCTCTCTCCACACTGCCTTGCCTCCCAGCCTACCCACTGTGCTGGTACCATGCTACTTACAGGGATGCCACATACAACTGTCGCATGCCTTGCGCCTACCCAAACGATTCCACCGGGCACGTTTAGGCGCCACGTCCCACCGCGTTCCTTCACAGCGCCTATGTTCTGATGCTGCACCACTCACTTCAGCAGTGTGATGCCTCCACTCCACTGACTTGTCATCGGGCACTTGATTTCTCTTCAACACCGGCGCCGACGTCAGTGTTATCCTGGTCAAGCATGCTGGCAACATACTTTCAGCTGCTAACCTCACTTTGATCGCTGCAAATCATTCTCCTATTGTGGTCCTTGGCTCTATCAAGATCCCGCGCTGCCTATCGCCAGTCCACATCTTCCCTTGGACTTTCCATGTCACCAACTTGGATGAACATGTGATCGGGTTGTACATTCTACACCATTACACACTTTCATCAGACCTGCAGGCCGCTGCACTCTGCCACGCATCTGGTTCTACTGTTCTGTGCTCAAACGAGTTCAGCATGACTTCACTCTCCGCCTCCTTGGCTACACTTTCCACATGTGCATCTCTGGTCGAGCGTATTACTCCACACCCAGAATGATGCATTACACAATCACATTGCCTCTGCTTCCGCTGAATTGTCATACACATCGCCTATCTGCAGAACCACAATGAGGTGACCCAGCACATGCCTCTACTGTGTCTTCTTACCAATCTGCTGTCATTTTCTCACTGCCATGGACAAATATATAAGATGCAGCTCCATGCTCTGCTCCTGTACCGCGTCTTCCATCACTGACTTCAACCGACACACTGCCTACGCCTCCCCGGTTCAGCAAGGTTAGTGAACTGACATTGCCTGCGGATCCCTTCCTGACCCCTCTTGCCAACCTCCCTTCACGAGTATTGGCCATCAGTAATGACACTTGTCACAGGATTCACACTACAGACAGCCCACCTGTACATTATAAGGCCAGTGCCTTAACGCTTCCAAACTTATGTGCACCAAGGAAATCATTCAGGATCTGTTGGCTTCAGGTGTGCTCCACCCCTCCGATAGCAACTCGTCTTTGCCTATTCACCTTGTTCCTAAAAAGGATGGCACCTTACACATGTGTGGGGACTACAGGCCCCTTAATGTTTGCACCATTATCGATAACTACCCCATTCCTCACATCCAGGACTTCACACAATTACTACTTGGTTCTAAGTTTTTCTCTGTTTTAAATTGTTCCAAGATGTACCATCAAATACCTACGCATCTGCTGGATATTCAGAAGACGGCCATCATCAAGCCCTTCGGCCTATTTGAATACTGTTACATGCCTTATGGATTGAAAAATGCTGTGCAGACGTGGCAGCTGTTCATTGATCCCATTTTGCTACCTCCGCCATTTGCTTATGCTCACTTAGATGATATACTGATCTTTTGCTCCTCTGATGAGGAACATCAAGTTCACCTCGATGCAGTCTGTTCGGCCCTCACTGCCAATGGTGTGTTGATCAACCATGTTAAATCTCAACTCTGTTCCACATCTGTTATGGTCCTAGGCCATACTGTCTCTGTCGATGGCCTCCGACCAACGAGTTCTCGTGTCGAAACCATACTTGATCTCCCTCTTCCTGAAGAGCCGTGAAGTCATATTTGTTGTGTCACTGTTTTTACTCTGTAAATGAATACTTAGAACAGTAATCTTGCTGTTTGTGTTAAACTGAAAACATTGAGCAATATAATACATTAGGATACTATAGGCCTATGTTAATATATGTTAACAATGTTAAATGATATTTTCCGACATCTGCAACACACTGTGTACCATCAGATCACATGGAATAAATAACTAAATAAATAAATAGATTAGGTTCAGCTCTGTCATTTTCTGGGCATCGCAAACTTTTACTCCTGCCATATTCCTCAGGCTGCCTCTGTCCAATTGGCCCTCATGGATGCCCTCTCCAGCAAAAACACCACTGGGAAAGGGAAGTTGGACTGTACCAAACCTATGCTCAGTGCACTTGGTAACATTAAAAATGCCCTTGCCAAAGTTGTTACACTTGCCCACCCTGTCCCTGAGGCCCATGTTTCAATCATGACTGATGCCAGTGACTCAGCTGTGGGTGCTGTTTTACAACAGCACACCGCTGACTCAACCCGACCGCTCCGCTTCTTTTCCAAGAAACTGAGTAAGAGCCAGTGTAAGAGGTCAGCTTTTGATCATGAGCTTCTCACTGTGTACGAGGTGATTAAACACTTCTGTAGTGACCTTTCATGATCTACTCAGATTACAAGCCTCTCATGGATGTTATTCATAACCTGGCTAAGGACCTTCTGCCGAGGCGTTTCCACCATATGGACTACATATGTCAGCACTCTTCTGACGCATGCTATATCCGCAGCACAGAGAATGTTGTGGCAGACTACCTGTCCTGCTTCTGTGTGCTAACTGCACCACTGAACTTGGAAGAGCTTGCCCGACTTCAGGCTGAAGATGACGATATACGGTGATTAATTTCAGACAACGAGTCTTTGCTCTCTGCCCAACTCCACATCATACATGAGGTGACGACCCCGATGCTTTGCGACACCTCTATGGGCACACCCCACCCCCTGATCCCTACTGCTCTTTGGCACGGGATCTTTACTCCTTTTCCCAGCGTAGCCCACCTGGGAACATACACCATGATGAGGCTGGTTACTGAGCACTTTGGCTGGTCCAGCGTGAAGCATAGCTGTCACACTTGGACCTGTGTGTGTGTACCTTGCCAGCGTAGCAAGGTCGGCAGGCGTGCTCAACCTCCATTAGGCAAGTTCGACGTTCCGAGAGGACACCTTTGGCACGTCCACA
This sequence comes from Schistocerca americana, assembly GCF_021461395.2. NCBI lineage: Eukaryota > Metazoa > Arthropoda > Insecta > Orthoptera > Acrididae > Schistocerca > Schistocerca americana. The sequence goes on from NC_060130.1 coordinate 93,380,479, forward strand.
TCAATATCGTTGGTCCCCACCCCCCTTCTGAGGGGTACAGATACATCTTATCAATCTTCAACCCTGTAACCCGCTGGGTCGAGGCGGTCCCTCTTACCAATATCACAGCTGAAACCATTGCTCATTCTTTCATATCTGAGTGGGTCACATGATTTGGCTGTCCTCTTTCCCTCAGAACTGACCAGGGTGACAGTTTGAGTCTGTCCTCTCTCCACAACTGTGTGAACTTTATGGTGTTGCTAAATCCCACACCATGGCCTACCACCCGCAGGTGAATGGCCTGACTGCATGGTGGCATCGCAACCTCAAGACTGCGCTTATGTGCAACAGTGGCTTATGGGGCTTGGGGTCCTTCTGGGCATCTGCTCAGCACATAAAGAACACTTGAATGCATTGCTCGCTGAGATTCTATACAATGAGCCCCTCCTCCTTCCGGCAGAGTTTGTGGAGGACTCACCATTGGCCGATACTATAGATCTTCTGTCTCTGGTTGAACGGGTTCATGCACACATCGCATGCCTCCACCCCTCCCTGCCACGCCCTCATTCCACCCCATCTGTGTTCGTTCACAAGGACCTTGCATCTTGTGAATTTGTGGTGCTGTGTGATGACTCCATGTGAGCGGCCTTGCAACCACCTTATTCGGGCCCTCACCAAGTGTTACATTGAGGTATGAACACATTCGTAATTCATCTACATGGACGACCACCGACCGTGTCTGATAATCACCTGAAACTCGCGTGGTCACTCTCCGACCTGCCTTCTGACACTTCCAATCTGCCTTCAGTCACTGCCACTCTGCCTCCTGATGCTTCTGACCTGCCTCTGACTAACGTCTCTCTGCCTATGCAGTAGTTGGTGGCATGCGACTCTTGCAGTGCAGTTTCTGATGTGCCTACTTCTCACACTGGCCACCATCTACAACTGCCGCGCTGGCACAACAGCTACAATTTTAAGTGATGAAGCTTCCCTCCGCTGTGCTCTGCTCTACTGGGGTGGGGGGTGGGGGGTGGGGAGGGGCAGCAGTGAGGGCGGGGGGGGGGGGGGGGGGGCTCTATGGCATCTCTGGTGGAGAGCGTCCTGTCTTTGACTCTGATCTCTTTGAACTACTTTGTTCTTTGGATCACTCAGTGTGCAACTTGTGCACTGCCATGTTTTGTTCTTCTTAAAAATGCATTTACGATATTTAAAGTGTGTCATTACCAATCAGCATTATGTGATAACCACAAGTTAAAAAAGTAAAAATTGTATCAAAATAGTGATTATGAAAAGCTGAATAAAAAAAAAAATATCAAACAGTTTCTACACCATTAAAAATGTTTTAGTTATCAGAGGTGATATGAATCTGTTCACCAACATTAACGTCTTTGATTATTTTGAAGTAGTCCATAACATCTCTTCAAAAGTATTAGCAAAATGAGGGGGAACCAACTTGTCTTTTTTTCCCCAACTTCAGAAGGTTGCTATGCTGCTACATTACAAGACCAACCACTTAACAAAATGCACACTCCTCATCAATATGCTAGTACACATATAGTGCTGGCTCATCATTATGTACAGTGTCTCTATTTCAAACATGATTACAGTACAAGCTCAGCTATCTGACCGTCAATTCACCGACTCCTCAGGTTATCCTACCATGTGTCCAATTATCCATCTGTGCTCCATGCCAAACAGCGTGCCAGTGTTATTACTCAATTTTATCCCTTCCACAAGTGTCCATCTGAGTCACGCTCCTCAAGATTTCTGAGCTGTCATTAAGAAGTGTAAGGGACTCCAAAAGACTAAAAATGGCTACAAATCAGAAAAGGAAATGTGTTGTGTGCATGATAAAAGAGAAACTAAGTGTTCTGTAAAGAGTTGACAAATGTGAGCCAGTTACTAAATTAGCCTCTGAAATGGATGTTGGAATACCAACCATTAAAGAATGGAAAAAGAACTTGAAAGATTTGAAGCATTTTTGTTAACTGTAGATGGTGAAATTCTTTAAAAATTACAAAATCATTGAAAAAAAATCAAAACTTTAGCTCTTGGATGGTGCTGTGTGGGTTTGGTTTTGTCAGGAAAGGTGTAAGGAGACCTCATTATCCGGCCCTACAATGAAAGAAGAAGCTATTCAATTGCACCCAGAACTGGGTGGTGAGAAAGGTGTAGTCCTAGCATGTGAAGGTTGGCTTCATGAGTGGAAAAACTGTCATGATATTAGGCAAGTTGCTATTTCAGGTGAAAATCTTTGCAATGATGATGTTGCAACTAAGGAGTTTGTTGAAAATTTTGAAAAAATGGTGTCATAAAATAAACTAGTAGCTAATCAGTTACACAGCATTGATGGAACTGGGATGAACTATGAAATGCTCCTTCAAAAACCCTTGCCTCAAAGAACAAACTGTAAAGTCACAAGACTAGCAAAGGACAGGATGACCATTGCAACATGCAGCAACCCAAGTGGTGGCCAAAATTGCTATTGTTTGTAATCACCAAATCTAAGAAACCAAGAGCCCACAAGAAACAAACACTTTAGCACTTCTTGTTGATTAAAAAGCTAAAAAAAAGTGGCATGATGCAGCTGCAAAGGCAAGGTTTAAGCAATTAAAACAAAAAAAGACATTTTACAGTTTTCAAAATAAATTATCAGTTTATAAAATTTTCTGTTTTCCTTTCCCTTGGTTAGAAATGCAATTATTAATTTAATTTTGATTTATTAGATTTTTTTGAGCTCTGTAAATGATTTGTTTCATTCTCCTCTGGTTATCCAACCCTTTTAGCATTCAAACCACTGACCAGTCCCAAAATTGGTGGTTAATCGAGGTTCTACCATGTATCCTTATATAGCTGCAGAGTTGGTTGCACAATGATTGTGATGCTGGTCACACAATCAGGAGGAGTGACATCCAGATGTCCATTCAGTCATCCAGATTTAGGTTTTCCACAGTTTATCTACACCATTTTAGGCAAATACTAGGATAGTTCTTGGAAGTCTCTTTGGGCTTGCTGCTGGATCCTAAAATCAACTCCAGTCAATATTTCAGCAATCCAACTGTCCACCATCTATAGGAGAACACTGCTTCTGCTGATGAGTCCTGCTGAGAACTGACACCACGCTGCAAATCGGCATCCTATGTAGGCCCCTGTACTGAACATGGCGCACGCACTGCCCATCACCGTTGCTGCCCTCCAAGAGTGGGCAGGTGGTGCTACACTTATCAGAACACCAGCAGCAATGATATATCGCACTCAGATGTGGGATAGTACAGGATTCCACGTCCTGCTAAGAGGAAACCCATTGTCTCTATTAATTAAATAATCTGCCCAACTAATTTCAATTGCCTCTTTATAGACAGTGTTCCAAAAACTGGAAGTGTTGGCAACTATCACTGTTTTGTCAAATTTCATACTGTGTTCCTCATTCAAACAGTGTTCTGCTAATGCTGATTTTTCCAGCAGTTGTAGCCTCGTATGATGGTGATGCTGCGCACACAGTTCATGACATGTGTGTGGAACATCGCTGTCATACGAGGCTGACAGACATGACAGAGGACCAGCCTGACTCACAGAATTTCAATGAGGCTCACAATCTACATTATTGCCCACAGTAATGATCATGGTTTCCTTGCTTCTGAATTGAGTAGAAGGCTTGAACCGAAGCCTTCAAAAGCCCTATGAAAAGTTAGGCAGTGATTTCCTAGACTTGCACCATAGGTGTGAGAGCTGTGGTGTCCCACTAAATGCATCAGGTGTGCACTATACAACAGAGGGTGCTACTCAGGTAGCTGACCATGTGTGGGGTGCACATAAGGTATTCTTTAGATTAAATGATACCTCAAAGTAATAATGTAAGTTTAAAAGAAATTCCTCCTACCTCAATCCCAAATAAAACTAGTGATCAACTGCTGAAGCATTTGCAAAAAATATCTAGAACAACAGATAACATTGTACCATATTTCACATGAAATTTCTGGGCTGATAGGTTGTGACTGATGTCTAAAACTTTCTTCTAACATTTCACCTCTGACTGTGGGAGACATCTTCAGAGGTAAAGTGGGAAACTGAAACCAGAACTCAAGGAACACCAAATAAATAGGCAGTGTAGAAGCCACCACAGTCCGTCACATGACATCACCTATGAGATTATCTCTGGTAATGCCATTACATGACATCAGCTATGAGATTATCTCTAGCAATGCGAACATTCTCAACTGAAATTAATGCTGGCATTACCAGAGATGATCTCGTAGCCAACATCATGTGATAGACTGTGGTGCCCTTTACATTGCCTAAATATTTGGCGCTCCCTTGAGTTCTGGTTTCAATTTACTGCTTTACCTCTGAAGATGTCTCCCGCAGTCAAAGATGAAAAGTTAGGAGAAAGTTTTATACATCAACCGTGGCCTATCAGCACGGAAGTTTCACATGAAGTCCGTACCAGCTGTGAGAGCCTACACTGTGTGATCATTATATCATATGTTAGGTTTTCTTCCCAGTCTAATCACATGTGGCATGTAGGAAGAATGACTGGTTAAATGTCTCTGTACATCCTGTAGCCTAATCTTGGCTTTATATTCCATACATGAGCAATACATTAGGACTGAAGGATATTTCTAGATTCATTGCTTAATGCTAGTTTTTGATCTATGGTAAGCAGACATTTGTGCAGTAACTGGCAACTGTGTTCAAAAGTCTGTCAATTTAGGTTTTTCAGCATTTCTGTGGCATTCTACTATGAGTCAAACGAAAATGCAACCTTTCGTGCTACCTTTATCATACGTTCAGCATCTCCTGTAAATCTTATTTTGTATGAGTCCCACACACTTGAGTAATACTTGAAGATGGGACATAGAAGTGTTTTACCACCAGTCTCCTTTCTAGGCTAACAGTAATTTACCAGTAACCTGTCAATGAACCAAAGCCCGTTACCTGCCTTGCCTATGATTGGCCCTGTGTAATCATTCTTTTTAATATCCATACAGATTTTTATGCCCAGAAATTTATATGGATTGACTTATTACAACTGTGACTTATTGATATTGCAGTCATAGATTAATACTTTTCTGTATTTTGTGAACTGCACAATTTTACATTTTTGTACTTTTAAAGGAAGATATTAATCTTTGCACCTCTTTGAATAGGACTGGATATTTGTGCAGCTCTATTTCAGATAATACTCCATTACAGGTTCCTACATCATCCGCAAAAAAGACAGAGGTTACTGTGAATATTATCTTTCAGGTCATTAATATAGAACATGAGCAGCAAGTGCCACAGTACATTTCCCTGATGCATGCCTGAGGTTACTTCTACTTCCTTCAGTGACAGGCTTTGCCCTGTCTGTCAAGAGATTCTCAGTCTAGTCACAAATTTTGTTTCATACAGCATATGATTGTACTTTTCATAATAACCATTGGTGAGTTATTGACTTAAATGCTGTAATGCATTGTTGGAAGGTGTGGATAAGCAGCTCTCCTCTGGAGCTGGGTGGAGGAGTGGGCGACGAATCACACAGATCAATTTATATGGGTCTTTATTGTCAACCTTCAACAGATGTAGTTCAGCGTACCTGAAACAGATAGACTGTGGACAGTGGGAGATGATCCTCAGTCCTGAATGCGTTGGTAGGAATACTGACATAGGTGTTCCCCGTAGAGGGTACCGGGCAACTCTGCTACTACTGCATGGTGGCAGATGATGGCAACAGGAGGTGACAGGAGGTGCAGCAGCAAGATGGAGTCCCAATGTGAGGGCTGGGCAGTCTGGCATGGTTATTGGTTTGTGGCTCAGTGGAGTCAGTGCCATAGATGTGGCAACAACTGTTACAGGCTGTGGATCATTGGATGGCCCATATGTGTCAAACAATGATGGGCTGGACCTATGGATTTAAATACTGGTTCCCTATGCTGATGGTTATGGAAAAGCTGTGTTTTGGAGTTGCACTGAATCATGCGGAGCGGGGACAATGTCTGAGGCATGGCGTAACCAGCGGTAGGTCAGTCAAACTGCTGACATCCCGTCCTCCCCCTCCTCTGGTTGCTGTACAGGTCCACTGATTGCATAAGTAGCACATCTGCTGACATTGCAATGTTAGCAGGGATGTTGGCCAATGGACTTTGGCCTGGTTCCAACTCTGGGCAGCTTTCCAGGGTACTAGGTTCTGAGCCAGTACATTTCCTGTCTTTTTTGGATTAAGGCAATCCTCCAGATTCCTGTTTTGTTGGTCTGACTAAAATAGACACTTAAGCATCTATCACTGTTTCTACATTCCTGTGCCCTGACTGAACTTGGAGTGACACACCTCTTGTGTAAATTTCACTTTTGAATGTTCCTCTTTATCCTTTAATTTTACATTGTGCACAGGATCTCCCTCTGGCAATGTTTACACACTAAGTCTCCCTATCCCTAGTTTTATTTCCACTACTTTGATTCACTCACCATGTGTGAGTCTCTGTTGCTGACATGACCACTGTGGACCCACAGGTTAAAGGAAGGTAAATGTGAGATTTGTGCAAATCTTAGGCCGTGGTGGCATCACACAATACTTATTACTATCAATATTATGCAAGCAGTTTGTAATGTTATGTGAGCCTCACTGCCCCTTTTTTTGCCTAATTTGTGTCTGATTTTATTCTGAGAAGCTCAGTAATGTATGTAAGTACCGTAAATGTAAATGTGATTCAAAAAGTACTTGAAGTGAAGTGAAGCGCAGCTGGACAGCAAGAAACTCTTTAGCGCACAATCCCCGCAATGACAGTCATAGTGAATCTTTGAGTGTGGACTCTAAAAAAAAGACAATTGATTTATTAAAAAAAAGAGGACTGTTAATCTGTATCTTGTGGAAGGAGGACGTGGTGCTAGGCTGTTGCTCAGAACATATTGTTACGTTTAATGAAAATTGATATTTTAGTGATAAAACTGAGTAAAGTATGTGTAAGAGTTGCCAAACATTTATGTAAACAAATTTTCTGGAAGTGAAGAATAGAAATATCTTGTTTTTGGAAAAGGAGGTGAACTTCATTGTCCTTGCCATCTATCAATCGACAGAATTGTAAATGTACAAAGTTCACTAAAATACAGGAAGAGAAATGCATTCTCTATAGTTTTTCATTCAATAAGTAACAACCTCTCATAATTTCTTAATTACAGTAAATGGATTATGTTCTTGTTCAATAGTGTGGTGCTGAATGCCACTGACCAATTTTGACGTAGCAGGACGTGTAGTTTGAAGGAAGTTTGTGTGCTAAGCAATCTCATTTTCTCACGAAAAGCAGATTGCTGTTTGATCTTATTTACTTACAACAGTGGTCCCTTAGGTATGAAAAGCTATGAAAACTTGGGCTCAAAGCTATCCACAATATGACCAAACACTAACAGAGTTGTATTTTAACCTTAAATAACAATAACTACCTCCAAATTGTAATACGTCACCAACTGGTTCAGAAGATGATCATTCAAGAAGGCACCAACCAAAATTCAGGTACTAGTTATGACTTAAAGTAAAAATCTCAATCAAAAATCAATCTCTCTCTCTCTCTCTCTCTCCAAACGCATATATAAATATTCATAATATTATTAAAAAAAAAGTCATTTGATAAGTTGATGTGCTGGTCCCTATGGTTATGTTCGGTACGATGCATTCCATCATCAGGTGACTATTTTGTGGTGCTGTCATCTGGTCCAGGGTATTCAGTTGGGTGTAATGGGGCCTTCAGCTAAGCCAAGTTTTCCGTGGGCAAAATCTCAAAGAGTGGATCAAATATAGTCTCCCATGCTACTGATCAAGTGTGGATGGTGAAACACTCATATTCACAATCTTTAATGTTATCTGTATCCATACCATCTACCTGATCTCTACTTGTGTATTGATTGTGTTGGCAACATAGTAGTGGAGTGATAAGTATTCCTCCCCTATGGAGGTTGACAGTTCTAATGGGGCCACAAGCTCAGCTCAGATTTTATGAAGGCCTTCTAGAAAGAGTATCAGAGTTAGATGGCCATGGATGATGTGGATCAGTGCTTTCTGCAGTTATATAGCTTCAGTGCATATGTTGATGATACTTTTAACTAGAGTGCATAAAAGCTTCAAGATGGTTGACATTTTTGAAGTGGTCTCTGAAAACACGTAAGTCACGATTCACTGCGTCCACTGATTTTCATACGTGAGTCATGAGGGTGGTGGCCATGGTATGTAACAGGAGCTGGGGTTTTGCTCACCACATCTTTTTTTTTGAAACTTGCAAGCTGTGTGGTGTGCACTTCCAGGGTATCCTGGTTCCCTTCCACATCTGCCTGCACCTATTGCAATCCGATGTTTATCCTTTCAATGTCTCGCACTTCAGCAGTGCTGAATACTATCTTTATGAGTCTGCCACCTGTGTCTAACCAGCCTCTTTTTTGTGAATCCTGTGGAACCAATTCTGTGGTTTGGCACAGCTGCTCCTGCAAAGGTACAAAAGCTGATCGTAGAAATTGATGTACTGTCTGAGTATCATTCAGTCTCACCCTACCTTGCATCAAGAGTTGTAATTTCCTGTAAGTATCCTCAAGTTTCTAAACTTGATTTTCAGCTGTCCATACATCAAAATCCAAGCTTAATGTTCACTGGTGTTCTGACATCACTACATATAGCTGCTGTATGAAAGGTACTCTAACACTCAAAGGTCATACCTTGATAGTTTCTGCCACTTTGTATTTGCCCCATAGACTCAGGGACACCACAACCAGAATGCCTCTTGCTCTCATGTTCACCTTGGTTTTGTGTTTGTCAGCTGGAACTTCCACATGTATCCTCTGCTCCCCATAAATGGATAGTGGGTAAAGTCTGGACAACATGCTATGGGAAGAGGCAATTCCCTGTCAGCTTCTTTGTCGTTTTCATATTCAAAGAGTTTCCTCAAATCCCCCAACATCTTTACTGACTAAACTGACCTATAAAACATCTGTTATAAATGGTCTTCAACCCTTAAGTGAAACTCCAAGGTGTGTCATCTATACACTCATTCTCGCTCACTGCCAGTATACTTCCAGTCTGCTTATCTACTTCTAAGCAAACCACATTTTTAACAAACAAAAAATGTACTGCACCATGTAGCACTGAATGTTTTCCTTCTAAATTAAATTAGACATGCTACTGTTTACTATTATTGCACATAAAATTTTACTGGAAAGTCTTCTGACCTAATACCTAACTACAAATATTTCCTTTGAGCATCTTTCATACAAGCAACACAAACACAGTCATAACCATAAGATGTACTTACAAATATCCTCAATTAAAAACCTGGCCAGCTTTGCAAGGGTAGCATTAAGTATTTATGGCCAGATGACTCATGTGGCATAGCATATTTTGTTTTCAGGCCACTGCATAGAGTTATGAACAAATTTTGTAGAACTGCAATAAGTAATTGAATATCATCACTTTTGTACAACTTAAGTGATGTAAGCAGCGTATGGCATGAGAGTTGTCTGGAGACACGAATGTTACATGTTCCTACTGAGTTGATGTTTGGAGTGACATCTCCTGGCAATGATGGGTGCACATCATGATGTAACTAATACCTTCACAACCAATATAAATATTGTATGTGAACCATAAGTGCATATGTGTGTGAGTAATTAAACATCTATTGGAGACTGGCTAACATGGCACAAATAAAAGGAAAAATATGAAAAAAAACGTACATGATGTACATGCTGGGATCATGCTACAGCACTCTTCTTGTGAAGTTCAGTATATACAATGATGCACTGCTGAGACTCATTGGTGAAATTCTGTGTCATGGATTTTTTATGGGAGACTTCTTCATTGTGCCATGCAAAGAATCATGTCCATATCTAGATTTGATTCAATAAATGCAGAAGGCTGAAAGTTGAGTCATCTGCTGCACTACCCAAAGAACATACTGTATGTAATGAAACAAAGTTGCTGAAGTTTCTGGAGAAGTTTTCCTGAAAATGTATAACTTGCAGCATAAAAAATGAAACACCAGTTATTCTGGATTCACAGTTTTTCATTAAGCAGTTTTTCGCAAATAATTGAAGGGAAACTACTGGTTAAGGATATTTCATTAGCTAAAATTGCAAGTCTCATATCGGAGGCTGATGATGACATGCTATGTTTTTGTTATTGGTCATATTTATTAGGATACTTCAAAGTCGAGTAATTCACTGCCCATTGTTCAAAGAATTTCCAGTTAATTAAGATTGCACATAGTGATTGCTAATCTGAGGGAAACAGAAACTAACAGTCTGAAATTGTCATCATATTTTGAAATGGTTATCTCCACATCACTGAGGGGTGAATCCCATGTCGAAACACGGAGTGGAAAAAGTGTCCCAGCTGAGATTCAATCACACAACCTTTCAGTTCACTGCTAAACATGCTATCCCTGGACTACCACTTCAGATGTGAATTGGGTTCCAATTGCTGCATTCTCAAGGCACTGCTGCAGTCTTGAGTTATGGTGTTTGCTTGCTAGGTGGCAATGACGTCATTTTACAATGTAACTTCAGTTCATCATAATTCAGACTATTTGTACACAATATTTAAAAATTATATACAAAAACCTTCCCCATGAATCAGTGAATCTATTGGTCAAAACCAGATCAAAATCCCTACAGCAGTTCCTGAGAATAGTCTACATATACAGACAGACACATGCAAGTGATTTCAGTTTATATATAGAGAGATAAATAATTAGTAAACACAAAGACCATCTTGTGGCCTTAAGGCATATGGATGTGTTGGAACAATTGTAGGTACACCATGTTTCAGTGGCTTAGTTCTACCTTTCCTTCTCTTGTTCTCTCTAACCAATAACCTAATGAGCTGTTGCCAACTGAGGTAATGCTTCCACTTCACCCTGAAATGCATGAATTCTTCATACATGAACAACTGTGGTTTGGGTCAGGAATTTTATTTTAACACTAACTGGGGATGTTGTTGCAACTACCTGATAAGGTCCTTGATACTGGAGAATGAAATTCTTATTTTTTCCCTTTGGAACATGAGAGTTCAATAGCATTATCCACTGCCCGATGTGGTACTTAGGCAATCTGGCTTTTTTTATTATGGATGCTTTCCTGTCATTCTAGAGCCTTCTTACTCATTTATTTTATCTGACACCATTACCTTTAATAAAGTTCCAAACAGACGATTTATCCTCTCTTGGAGCATTTTCTAACCAAAACCAACCTAATAGAGTGAAATGCCTATGTTTTATGGATTTTAGAGTTGTACGTGGCCATAGAAAATTGCAGAAGGATATCCCAATTATTGTGACTACTATTTACATAATAACTTAGCATTTTACTTAATGTCCTATGAACTATTTCCATTCTGCCATTTTCGTGTGGGTGGAGAGCACTAGTTTGTAACTTCTTTATGCATAACAGTTTATATAACTGCTTCAACAAGTTGGGTATAAAGCACCTGTGTTGGTCAGTTATTATCGTCTCTAGTGTGTAAAATTTCAATAACTGCTGGTCAACCAAAGCTTGAGCCACTGTTTCTGCTTATTGGTTTGGTATGGCAAACATGGCCAAGTAATGTGAGCAGTGATCAATTATGTTTAATAAATATTGATTTCCTGTTGGTGTTTGAGGAAACTGACCTATTGAAATAATGAAAATGTCTTTTCTGTGTCAGGCAGTCTTTGAAACAGGATTTGATTATGACTCAAGTTTGCTTTTTGAGTGCAGGGAATGCAAGTCTTTACACAGTGCTCATTAATTTTTCGCAAAGTGGCACTCCGTGGCTCATCATCTGCTATGCCCAGCTAAGATGGAAATGTGGGATTGTCTCATTATTCCATCCCATAAACAGGTTGGCACAACTACACAGCTGCCACATCATATTGTCTTGTAAAGTATTCCATCGTTGGAACTGAATTGTGCTTGTTTTACGAACCGCTGATAGCTGTGATAAATGACCTGAACTCTGTGATGTTCTTCTGTGCTTACTCCAATTAATTGTATGGCATGTAGTT